>NC_041387.1:456674892-456719061 GCF_002162155.2 Triticum dicoccoides | reverse complement strand
GCCGGAGCGCAAGGACGAGGGGACGACGAGGGGAAGCGGGCGAGGGGTCAGGGGCGCACGGGGTTGGGCCCGGTCGCGGTCTCCCCGTGGGCTTCGCGGGCCGCGGCGGTGGATGCTGGTTGGGGCGACGTGGCGCATCCGGGTTGGCCGCGGGCACGTCTGGGCGACGAGGTGGCAGCGCGGGAGGAGGCCAAGTGGCGGCGACAAGTGGCGGGGCTGGGTTCGGTCGGTGCGAAATCTGAGGAGGAGGGGCTAGGAGGTAGGGGAAGGGCTAGGAGATGCCCAAAATGGCAAGGGGGGCTCTATATATGGCGAAAGGGGCTAGGGTTGGGGGTTAGGAGGGGTTTCGGGACCCTCGGATCGCGATCCGATGGTTCCGGTCGGAGGGGAAGGTTTGGATGGCTAGGTGGGTTGTGAGAAGAGGAGAGAAAGAGAGGTGCGGCCCGGTGGCAGTTTCGGAGACCAAAACATCCGACGATTAAACTGGCAACGGTGCCGCTACGGATGACGGTTGGGCTATCAAACGGACTCCGAATGCGATGAAATTTGGCAGGCGGTCTTACTACACTATATGACCGCATGACAAGTTTCATCCCATTCCGAGAACATTTTTATGCCACTTATAAAATAATATTTCGGAGGTGCCGCGGGCGCGTGCGAGTGTGTCTGGCTCAGAACGGACAACGGAGAGAACCGTTGGAACACGAACGGATGCAAGTTTTATGAAAACGATGCCGATGCAATGCAAATGATGACATGAGACGAGATGCATAACAAGAACAAAATGCAAAACAACAGACAAAAACCCAACCACGGAGGAAATAAAAATCACATAGCCGGAAATGGTAAGAGTCGGAGTTATGAATATGGAAAGTTGTATCCGGGGCGTTACATCCTCCTCTTTATCTTCCCCCACCGGCACTTGATGCGGCGCCGGAGCCAGCATCCTTGTTAATAACGGATCGACTGTATCTTCAGGAAGTGGGTCCGAACACCTTATTCTCTCTGCCTTCTTTAGCCAGCCCTAGCCAGATAGAGTTTTATCAATACATTGTCATGGATAACTTGACTAAATCGTGTTTGGGGGTCGAGTACTTATCGGAGTATGCGGATGGTTGCAGTCGAGACTGATGTCTTCTGTAGTATCCGACCACTGTTTTCATGCGCCAAAGAACAATTTCCACATCTCTCCGAGCATCATGCCAAAGAGGTGCTGAAGAATCCGTGGACCTTCCGGATTAAATTCCCACATGCGGAGAGGATGTCCCTGATAGAGTAGGATCCGGCGGACTAACATTACTTGGATTACATCAGTGAGACCGGTGTCCTTCTCAATGAGGCTCCGGATGCGGCTTTGCAGTGTCCACACTTCATCTGTAGATCCCCAGTGCAGCCCCTTGTTAATCCACGATGCGAGCTGTGGCAGAGGGCCGGACCGAAATGCAGGAGCAACTACCCGCTTTGTACCATGGGGTTTGGTGATGTAAAACCACTCCCGTTGCCATAAGTCAGAAGATTCTGCGAAGGAGCCCTTTGGCCAAGTGGAGTTAATAAGCTTGCTTATTGCAATGCCTCCACACTCCGCTTGTTTCCCATCGATTACCTTCGGTTTCACGTTAAAGGTCTTAAGCCATAAGCCGAAGTGTGGGGAAATACGGAGGAACGCCTCGCATGTGGTGATGAACACCGAGATGTGGAGGAAGGAGTCCGGGGCTAGATCGTGGATATCTAGCCCGTAATAAAACATGACCCCTCGAACGAAGGGATGGAGAGCAAACCCATGCCCTTGAAGTAAGTGAGAGATAAACACGACCCTCTCATTGGATCTAGGAGTAGGAATAACCTGCCCTTGAGTAGGAAGCCTGTGGTAGATTTCTGCAGTCAAGTATCTAGCCTCCCTGAGCTTTGAGATGTCTTCCTTTGTGACAGAAGAGGCCATCCACCGGCCCTGAAGGCTGTGTCTGGACTTGGCTGGAAGCTCGAAGCGACTGGATTGACCCTTGGGTGTTGGAACTTGAGGTGGGGGCTGAAGGAAAGAACTAGCATGGAAGAAAAAAGGACATGCCTTAACCCCTTTATAAAGGCAACGAATATCAAGCGTCCACGGACGTCCCCTCTGTGGCCTTGAAACATGCCTATTCCCGGGGAATTATGCCAACAGAACGGTTGGGTTACCCACACCCATGTTGATGAAAATCCCGTAATAAGGGGACACGATCTCTGCTCTGACAAGACGTGCCAATAAAAACCGCCCCCCGAAACGTGGGTTAGCAGGCTAGAAAACGGTTCAAAATAATGGTCGGGTAATGATGTAATGTCGTACTACCAAAATTGTTAGCGGATTGGACTCGTGAAATATTATACTCTCTATGGAGGTTTGTAGAACTTGTTTTGCAGAGCCGGACACGATTCTTGTGTTCGAAACCGACTTTGAAGTATTTGGAGAAGGAACCCGCCTTGCAATGCCGAAGACAATATGTGTGCCGGACTCATCGTCATTGAAGCCTGGTTCAGGGGCTACTGAGGGAGTCCTAGACTAAGGGGTCCTCGGACAGACGAGCTATATACAAGATAGAAGACTTCGTCCTATGTCCGAATGGGACTCTCCTTTCCGTGGAAGGCAAGCTTGGTGATTCAGATATGTAGATTCCTTTCTCTGTAACCGACTTTGTACAACCCTAGCCCCCCCGGTGTCTATATAAACTGGAGGTTTTAGACTTCTAGAGTTTAGTCACAACAATCATAACTTCATAGGCTAGACTTCTAGGGTTTAGCCATTACGATCTCGTGGTAGATCAACTCTTGTAATACTCATATTCATCAAGATCAATCAAGCAGGAAGTAGGGTATTACCTCCATAGAGAGGGCCCGAACCTGGGTAAACATTGTGTCCCCCACCTCCAGTTACCATTAGCCTTACAGTTCGGGACCCCCTACCCGAGATCCGCCACCGACAGTAAGCCGGTGCCCCCTAATGTTTTTCTTGACGTATTACATAATCCTTCAGTTAAGTTGCCTTCTGAAGAAGATCTTGTAGTTCCTGATCCAGAGGCATAGTTGGTGGCGGCTCTCCACGCCATCCCTGATTGGATAGTCCCCTATTTGGCTTATATGACCTGGGGAGAGTTACCTGAGGATGAAACTTTGTCCAGGCAAATAACCCGGTGGTCTAAGTCTATGACTATTGTCAATGGCGAGTTACACTGATGCAGTGTTACAGGCGTGTTCCAGCGATGTGTGTCTCCTAAAGAGGTGATACGTCTCCAACGTATCTATAAATTTTTTGTTCCATGCTATTATGTTATCCATCTTGGATGTTTTATATGCATTTATATGCTATTTTATATGATTTTTTTGGACTAGCCTATTAACCTAGAGCCCATTGCCAGTGTCTGTTTTTTCCTTGTTTTTGAGTTTTACAGAAAAGGAATACCAAACGGAGTCCAATTGACATGCCAATTTTGATGATTTTTTATGGACCAAAAGAAGCCCCCGAAGTAAAAGAGTTGGGCCAGAAGAGTCCCGAGCCATCCACGAGGGTGGAGGGCGCGCCCTACCCCCCTGGGCGCGCCCCCTGCCTCGTGGGTGAGTTGGAGAGCCCCCTGACATCAGACCGACGCCAAAAATTCCTATAAATACAGAAACCCCCGGAAATAAACCTAGATCGGGAGTTCAGCCGCCGCAAGCCTCTGTAGCCACCAAAAACCAATCGGGACCCTGTTCCGTCACCCTACCGGAGGGGGGAATCATCACTGGTGGCCATCTTCATTATCCCGATGCTCTCCATGACGAGGAGGGAGTAGTTCACCCTCGGGGCTGAGGGTATGTACCAATAGCTATGTGTTTGATATCTCTCTATCTCTCTCTCTCTCTTGTGTTCATGATTTGGCACGATCTTGATGTATCGCGAGCTT
Organism: Triticum dicoccoides; assembly: GCF_002162155.2. NCBI lineage: Eukaryota > Viridiplantae > Streptophyta > Magnoliopsida > Poales > Poaceae > Triticum > Triticum dicoccoides. The sequence continues at coordinate 456,715,147 of NC_041387.1, read as the reverse complement.
TGCTATTATGGATGGATCTTATGATGTTTCTCCCCCTCTACTCTCTTGTAATGGATTGAGTTTTCCCTTTGAAGTTATCTTATCGGATTGAGTCTCTAAGGATTTGAGAACACTTGATGTACGTCTTGCGTGGGATACCCGTGGTGACAATGGGGTATTCTATTGATTCACTTGATGTATGTTTTGGTGATCAACTTGCGGGTTCTGTGACCTTGGGAATCTATGCATAGGGGTTCGCACACATTTTCGGCTTGACTTTCTGGTAGAAACTTTGGGGCACTCTTTGAAGTTCTTTGTGTTGGTTTGAATAGATGAAACTGAGATTGTGTGATGCATATCCTATAATCATACCCATGGATCCTTGAGGTGACATTGGAGTTTCAAGGTGACATTAGGGTTTTGGTTGATGTGTGTCTTAAGGTGTTACTTTACTATGAACTCTAGGGCTGTTTGTGACACTTATAGGAATAGCCCATTGGATTGATCAGAAAGAATAACTTTAAGGTGGTTTCGTGCCCTACAATAATCTCTTCGTTTGTTCTCCGCTATTAGTGACTTTGGAGTGACTCTTTGTTGCATGTTGAGGGATTGTTATATGATCCAATTATGTTATTATTGTTGAGAGAACTTGCACTAGTGAAAGTATGAACCCTAGGCCTTGTTTCGAAGCACTGCAATACCGTTTACGCTCACTTTTATCGTTTGTTACCTTGCTGTTTTTATATTTTCAGATTACAAAAACTTATATCTACCATCCATATTGCACTTGTATCACCATCTCTTGGCCGAACTAGTGCACCTATACAATTTACCATTGTATTGGGTGTGTTGGGGACACAAGAGACTCTTTGTTATTTGGTTGCAGGGTTGCTTGAGAGAGACCATCTTCATTCTACGCCTCCCACGGATCGATAAACCTTAGGTTATCCACTTGAGGGAATTTTGCTACTGTCCTACAAACCTCTGCACTTGGAGGCTCAACAACGTCTACAAGAAGAAGGTTGTGTAGTAGACATCAAGAGGGCCATGAGATTCTAAGGGAGATACATGAAGGTGATTGTGGCCATCATGCCGGCTCTAAATCTCTTGTGGCTAAAGCTTTCCGTCATGGATTTTACCGGTTGACGGCTCATGCTGATGTAGAGTGTCTGCTTAGTAATTGTGATGGTTACCAGAAATTTTCTCGACGGGCTCATGTGCCACTACAAAAGAAGACACATCTGTGACATTTTGGGCCGAACGATTTTTTTTCCTGTCATACTTATGACACTTCTATGATGATAATTGTGACAAAACCCGATATCATCATAGATGTGGTGGGCTCCTACTTCTAGGAAAAAAATGACAGAAAATGGGCTTTTCGTCCTGGGCGGGACGGAGACACAGCTGCATGACATTCTTTGGGTCGTCCATGACAGAAAAAAACATGGTAGAAGCGAGGGCGAGGAAAATTTTGGGGAGTTCTCGGTTACGGTGGGTGGTCGGGGGCCGAGAAATGCACGTTTCTCTCGTACACGTATGCGCCTGGGTGCGAGGCATTGGGCTATAACTGAACTTGAGCGAGGCTTTTGCCTACTAAACCCGAGCGATTGCACCGCAGGCTACGCGTTACTGAACCTGATCAAGCGATTCCTTCGTTCACTACTGCTGCTAACTGAAGCTGATCAAACTTGCTGCCTCGCTTCCCTTGATGAACAGTGAGCGTTATTGGGGGGTTGGAGGAATAGTTCCTGGTGGGGGGTTGGATGAAGAGGACCCCCGTGGTGTTGCCGCTGTTTAAACAGGACCCTGATTGATCGAGCCAGTTGGGCGTGGATGAACAGGACCCCATGGAGGGCTGCATGAATAGGACCCCGTGGAGGGAAGGTTGAATAGTAGCCGGTGGAGGGTTGTTTCAACAGTAGCCGGTGGAGGACTGGATGAACATTAGCACATGGAGGGGTGGTTGAACAGGACCCCGTGGAGAGGGCTAGTTGAATAGTAGCCGGTGGAGGAGCGTGCGATGGAGGCTGGATGAACAGGAGCCCGTGGATGAACAGTGGCGTGTGGAGGCTGGAGGAGGTTGACGGTGGATGAACAGTAGCCCATGGAGGCTGGAGGAGGTCGATGGTGGAGATGAACAGTATCATGTGGAGTCCCGTTTTGCGGTATGCCACACCCCTTCCGATGAACAGGACCCCCGTTTCGACCGTGGCGCTCTAACACAAGTCTGTTTCCTCTGTTTTTCGGTACGCCACACCCCTCCCAGTCAACAGGACCCTGTTTCGACCGTACGAGGTCCAGCAGAAGTCCGTTTCCTCCGTTTTGCGGTACGCCAGACCCCTCCCGATGAACAGGATCCCGTTTCGACCGTGGCCAGTCTAACACAAGGCCGTTTCCTCCATTCCGCGGTACGCCAGGCCTCGTTTCCATCGGCTGTTCCATCCAAGCCCTCTTGATGAACATGATGATGCATTCCATTCCGACCCAGCTGGTTGGCTCCCCATGAATAAGACGACGACGCAGTTTCTCGGTTCCGACCCAACCATGTATACGAGCCCTGGTCGTACATATGCGCGAGTAGGCGTTCGAGACCCCGCCCGTATGTAACGTACGTGGCCGTATTTTCTTTTTTGCACCCTGGCCGCTATACATACGTGTACATGCTACATGTGCGCCTCTACTACGACACGTGCGTGCCTCTACATCAACCAGTATGTACATACACGTTCGTGACCAGAATGACAATGCTATGTACGCTTCGACCAGGTGGGTCCCGACTGTCAGGCATTTCCTTGCATGCGAAGATGTAGCGGTGGGTCCAAGCGGTCAGGGGGCGAATCATTTTTTTGCCCGTAATAGGGATGCACTTCCTTGCGTGCAAAGATGTAGCTGGTAGGACCCAGCAGTCAGGGGGGAAACGTTTTTTCACGAAATACGGTTGCCCGTCCGGTGGGTCCCTGCTGTTAGGTGGAGGAATCATTATTTTCCATGTAATAAGGAGGCACTTCCTTGCTGCGGCCGTGGACCCAGCTGTCAGCCTGTCCACGTACAGTACTCTTCTGATGGAATTCAGTCGTTGACCACATTGACCATGCCACGCCGAGAGCACCAAGGCGGTGGACGACGGCGAGGCCTAGGAAGGGGACGACACGGAGCCGGGGAAGACGTGGTAGTGGATGCCCACACGGAGAGGAGTACGAGGGTTCACTGGTTCGGCTGCGCTGTGAGGTTGCCGTCACCGCAGAATAATAGGGGGTGTGGGTGAGTAGAGGGATGGTCTGGCCAGCGGTGGGATTAGTAGGGGGCGGTGAGGCCTCCGCGGCATCACAACCTGCCACGGGAGGCAGGAGCACGCCGCATGACCGGTGCTAGTTTGGGCGGCTGGAGCAAGAAGACCAGAGGTTGAAGTATCACTACGACCGTTGGATCAACATTGTACGGCAACTGGAGCTATAATTGTTCATATTGACTAAGTTGACAAAGCCCTCCGTCCTCATCAACTTAGTAGGCCCACAAGTCAGCCTCCCACTATGGTGGGTTCCAGCTAGCAGGGGGAGTATTCGGTTTTTTTGTGCGTAATAAGGAGGCACTTCCTTGCGTGCGAATATATAGCTGGTGGGTCCGACCTATCAGCGGGGGGCACGTTTTTTTCGCGAATACAGAGGCCCTTCTGGTGGGTCCCAAATGTTAGGTGGAGGAATCATTATTTAGCGCGTAATAAGGAGGCATTTCCTTGTGTGCGGCCGTGGACCCAGCTATCAGCCTCTCCACGTACAGTCCACGTCCAATGGATGTCGTTCGTTGACCATGTTGACCAGGCTGCACCATGGTGGTGGACGATGGTGAGGCCTAGGAAGGGAACGACATAGAGCCGGGGAGGACTCGGCAGTGGTTGCCCACGCAGTGGGTAGTACGTTGGTTTACTGGTCTGGCTGCCGTCACCGAAAAATAACAGGAGGTGTGGGTGAGTAGAGGAATGGCCTGGCCAACAATGGAGTAGGGTGGGGCCATGCGGCATGTGCGGAATCGCAGCCAGCCACGGGAGGCGGGAGCAGGCAGTCCCATCGGCGCTAGTTTGGGCGGCTGGAGCGAGAAGATCAGATATTGAAGAAGCAGCACGGCCGTTGGATTAACATCCAACTGTCACTGCTCCTAGAATTGTTTGTGGACTGATAACCCACAAGTGTAGGGGATAATTGCAGCCTCTTTCGATAAGTAAGAGTGTCGAACCGAACGAGGAGCTAAAGGTAGAACAAATATTCTCTCAAGTCATATCTGCCACTGATACGACTCTACGCATGCTTAGTGTTCTCTTTACCTAGAACAAGTATGAAACTAGAAGTACTTTGTAGGTGTTGTTGGATAGGTTTGCAAGATAATAAAGAGCACGTAAATAAAATCTAGGGGCTGTTTAGATAAAGAAGCAACAAAGTAAATATAGTGAGTGTGGAAAAGTGGTGGTAGGAGTTGTGAAATTGTCCATAAGCAATTGACTACTTACTAGACCGGTAATCACTATTGCAATTCTATTTGAGGGAGATGCATAAGCTAACATACTTTCTCTTCTTGGATCATATGCACTTATGATTGGAACTCTAGCAAGCATCCACAACTACTAAAGATCATTAAGGTAAAACCCAACCATAGCATTAAAGTATCAAGTCCCCTTAATCCCTTACGCAAACAACCTACTTACTCGGGTATGTGCTTCTGTCACTCACGCCACCCACCATAAGCAAATCATGAACATATTGCAAACCCTACAGCGGGAATCCCTCACGCTTGCACGACACGGAGGGCACAATAGGACAGCACCAATAATAAAACATGCAATTCAAACCAATCTTATCAATTCATCAATCACCGGTAGGACAACGAAAATCTTCTCAGACATCATAGGATGGCAACACATCATTGGATAATAATATGAAGCATAAAGCACCATGTTCAAGTAGAGGGTACAACGGGTTGCGAGAGAGTGGAACGCTGGATATAGATGGGGGGAGGTGATGGAGATGTTGGTGAAGATGATGGAGGTGTTGGTGTAGATCGCGGTGATGATGATGGCCCCCGGTGGCGTTCTGGCGCCACCGGAAGCAAGGGGGAGAGAGCCCCCCTTCTTCTTCTTCTTCCTTGACCTTCTACCTATATGGGAGAAGGGTTTCCCCTCTGGTCCTTGTCTCCCATGGCGTGGGAGGGGTGAGAGCCCCTCCGAGATTGGATCTGTCTCTCTATCTCTCTCTATTTCTGTGTTCCGAGATTCTGCCCTGGCACTGTTTCTTTTATATCTGGAGATCCGTAACTCCGATTGGATTGAAACCTTCGCCTAGATATTTTTCCCAAAAATTAGCTTTCTTGCAGCCAAAGTAGAGCATCAACCGCCTTACGAGGGGCCCACGAAGGTGGGGGGTGCGCCCACCTGGAGTGGTGGCGTGGGCCACCCTTGTGGCCACCTCGGGAACCGTCTCGCGTTGATTCTTCCTCCCAAAAATCACAAATATTCCAAAATAATTCTCTGTCCGTTTTTATCCCATTTGGACTCCATTTGATATGGGGTTTCTGCGAAACATAAAACATGCAACAAACAGGAACTGACATTGGGCACTGGATCAATATGTTGGTCCCAAAAAATAGTATAAAAAGTTGCCAAAAGTATATGAAGGTTGAATAATATTAGCATGGAACAATCAAAAATTATAGATACGAAGGAGACGTATCAGCATCCCCAAGCTTAATTCCTGCTCATCGTCGAGTAGGTAAATGATAAAAAGATAATTTTTGATGTGGAATGCTACCTAGCATAATCTTGATCATATGTCTAATCATGGCATGAATATTAAGACACGGGTGATTCAAAGCAATAGTCTATCATTTGACATAAGAACAATAATACTTTGAGCTTACTAATAAAGCAATCATGTCTTTTCAAAACAACATGGCCAAAGAAAGCTTATCCCTACAAAATCATATAGTTCAGCCATGCTTCATTTTCGTCACACAAAATGCTCCCATGATGCACAACCCCTATGACAAGCCGAGCAATTGGTTCATACCTTTTAACGCGCTTCGGCTTTTTCAACCCTCACGCAATACATGAGCGCAAGCCATGGATATAGCACTATAGGTGGAATAGAATATGATGGTGGGGGTTTATGTGGAGAAGACAAAAAGGGAGAAAGTCTCACATCGACGCGGCTAATCAAGGGGCTATGGAGATGCCCATCAATTGATGTCAATGCGAGGAGTAGGGATTGCCATGCAACGGATGCACTAAGAGCTATAAGTGTATGAAAGCTCAAACTGAAACTAAGTGGGTGTGCATCCAACTTGCTTGCTCATGAAGACCTAGGGCATTTGAGGAAGCCCATCGTTGGAATATACAAGCCAAGTTCTATAATGAAAAATTCCCACTAGTATATGAAAGTCACAATATAGGAGACTCTCTATATGAAGAACATGGTGCTACTCTGAAGCACAAGTGTGGTAAAAGGATAGTAAAATTGCCCCTTTTTTCTTTTCTTTTTTTTTCTGTTTTTTTGGATGGGCTTCTTTGGCCCCCCATTTTTTATTTAGGCTTCTTTGGCCTCTTTTTTTATGGGGCAATGTTCTATAATGATGATCATCACACTTTATTTACTTACAACTCAATATCTAGAACAAAGATATGACTCTATATGAATGCTTCCAGTGGTGTACCGGGATGTGCAATGATCTAGCATAGCAATGACATCAAAAAACGGACAAGCCATGAAAACATCATGCTATCTATCTTACGATCATGCAAAGCAATATGACAATGAATGGTCAAGTCATGTATATGATGATGATGGAAGTTGCATGACAATATATCTCGGAATGGCTATGGAAATGCCATAATAGGTAGGTATGCTGGCTGTTTTGAGGAAGATATCAGGAGGTTTATGTGTGATAGAGCGTATCGTATCATAGGGTTTGGATACACCAGCGAAGTTTCCACCAACTCTCAAGGTGAGAAAGGTCAATGCACGGTACCGAAGAGCCTAGCAATAATGGAAAGGTAAAAGTGATTATAATCCATGGACTCACATTAGTCATAAAGAACTCATATACTTATTGCAAAAGTTTACTAGCCCTCATAGCAAAGTACTACTAGGCATGCCCCTAGGGGGATAGATTGGTAGGAAAAGACCATTGTTCGTCCCCGTACGCCACTCATAAGGAAGACAATCAAAGAAACACCCCATGCTTCAAATTTGTCACACAATGGTTACCATACGTGCATGCTATGGGACTTGCAAACCTCAACACAAGTGTTTCTACAATCCACAAATACCCACTAGCATGACTCTAACATCACCATCGTTATATCGCAAAACTATTGCAAGGAATCAACCATATCATATTCAGCGATCTACAAGTTTATGTAGGATTTTATGACTAACCATGTGAATGACCAATTCCTGTCATCTCTCTAAATATATATAAGTGAAGCAAGAGAGTTTAATTATTTCTACAAAATATATGCCCACGCTCTAACAAACATAAGTGAAGCAAGAGAGCATTCTACAAATGGCGGTTTTCTATGTGAAGAGAAACAGGCAATCTAAACTTCAAATGATATAAGTGAAGCATATGAAGCATTCTATAAAGCCATACTCAAAAGATTTAAGTGAAGTGCAATGAGCATTCTATAAATCAACCAAGCACTATCTCATACCAGCATGGTGCATAAAATAAAAGTGAAAACTAAATGCAAAAGACGCTCCAAGATTTGCACATATCGCATGAACGAAACGGATCCGAAAACATACCGATACTTGTTGAAGAAAGAGGGGATGCCTTCCGGGGAATCCCCAAGCTTAGACACTTGAGTCTCCTTGAATGTTTACTTGGGGTGCCTTTGGAATCCCCAAGATTGATCTCTTGCCTCTCTTCCTTTTCCTCATATCGAGAGCTCCTCGATCAAACACTTCATCCACACAAAACTTCAACAGAAAACTCGGTAAGATCCGTTAGTATAATAAAGCAAATCACTACTCTAAGTATTGTTGCAAACCAATTCATATTTTGTTTTTTCATTATGTCTACTGTAATATAGCTTTTCCATGGCTTAATCCACTGATATAAATTGATAGTTTTATCAAAACAAGTAAACTATGCATCAAAAACAGAATCTGTCAAAAACAGAACAGTCTGTAGCAATCTGAACATTCACCATACTTCTGGTACCCCAAAAATTCTACCAAAATTAGTAACAATAAACAATTTGTACATAAAGACATTTCAAAAAGAATCAGAACTGTTTGACCTTCCAGTAAAAATGTAAAATTGCGCACTACAGCCAAAGTTTCTGTCGTGCACCATACAAACCAACAAGCATTGTAAACATCCTAAAGGCAAACCTTAGCACATTATTTTTATAATAAAATGGAATTGTACAAGGGGATAATTATTTTTTATGAAAATATTCTGTAATTAAGATTCACAAAGTTTCCGTGAGCATGAACAAAGTTCAAGGAGCTCTCCCACTTCAACAATGCTTGTCTTTCTCACTTTCACTTTATTTTTTGAAAAGTTTTAGGTTCCCCTCTTTATTTTTTTGTTTTTAAAATATATAAAAACACTCAACACAAATAAATGACTCTCAAAAACTTCAAGGTTGTCTCCCTGGCAACGCTTTCTTTAAAGCCATTAAGCTAGGCATATAGTGCTCAAGTAATGAATCCACCTGGATCCCAAGGTATATCAAAGCCAATTTTAATTAACAATGATTTGTAATTTAGTAGTGAGCACAAAGTAACATATATCATGCAACAACGAAGTCTAACTCTCTTCCTATGCATTGGCATGTTATAAAAGAACAATTCATGCACACCAAGTAAAGGCCAATGCATAGTATAAGCAGTTTCTTGGAATTTTATCATATTGGAAACATACAGAGGTGGAGATATAGTTCCTCTCTCATAATAATTGCAAGCATGAGCAGCAAGCACATGCATATTACATTCATCAAAATTATCATGTGCAACGATAAAATGCAACCCATCAATATAATCCTTAATAAGCACAAACTTCTCCGATATAGTGTAGTTTGGAGAGTTCAAAAAGATAATAGGACTATCATGCATGGGTGCAATAGCAACAATTTCATGTTTAACATAAGGAACTATAGCAAGTTCATCTCCATAAGTATAATTCATATTGGCATCTTGGCCACAAGCATAGCAAGCATCATCAAAAAGGGATATTTCAAGAGAATCAACAGGATCATAACAATCATCATAGCAATCATCCTTCGGTAAGCACGAAGAGGAATTAAACAATGTATGAGTTGAAGAGTTACTCTCATTAGAAGGTGGGCACGGGTAGCTAATCCGATCTTCCTCCTTTTGTTCTTCGCTCTCCTCATCATCTTTTTCATCCAATGACCTCACAGTTTCATCAATTTCTTCTTCCATAGACACCTGCAAAATATTAGTCTCTTCTTGGACAGCGGAGACTTTCTCAATAAATGCATCAATATCGAAGTTGTATTCATAATTTTCATAGAAATATCTAAGTATAGAAAAAATTTCAGGTCTATAAACTGAATCATCAAAATCATCAAACTCATTAAACATAGATTCAATCTCATAAGCACCCATAAAAGCAACGAATTCTTCTATTTGTTCCACACCATAGTAATCATAGATACCGTTAGCATAAGAAGCTAAGGTTTTATTATCATTGAATTTGCATGAAAAGGGAAGGTGTGGAGCCTTCATCCTAGAGCAACAAGTATAATCATATCTCAAGCATAACTGCCTAGCATACCAATACAACATATAAATTTGATCCCATAATAGTTTCCCTTTTGTGTCAAGCGATAATCCCTAAAGTATTCATGTTGATCCAACGTGTCTCCCATAACACAATTGAATGGGGTTTTCTCAGGATTATCAAAGTAGTACATAATTGCATTCACGTAATGAGCATCGAGGGTTTTAGGAGGTTCCCCATCTCCATGAGTAGCAAGTACACCTAATTTTTTTGGTATTTCATGTTCCATATCCATAACTAAAGATAGAGAACAACTAAGAACAGAAAATAAAAATTACTTAGTGATAAAGCAAACAAGCACACACGAGAATATTCACCCCACGCTATGACTCCCCGGCAACGGCGCAAGAAAAAGGTCTTGATAACCCACAAGTGTAGGGGATAATTGTAGCCTTTTTCGATAAGTAAGAGTGTCGAACCCAACAAGGAGCTAAAGGTAGAACAAATATTCTCTCAAGTCCTATCTACCACTGATACGACTCTACGCACGCTTAGTGTTCGCTTTACCTTGAACAAGTATGAAACTAGAAGTACTTTGTAGGTGTTGTTGGGTAGGTTTGCAAGATAATAAAGAGCACGTAAATAAAAGCTAGGGGTTGTTTAGATAAAGAAGCAATAAAGTAAATATAGCGAGTGTGGAAAAGTGATGGTAGGAGTTGTGAAATTGTCCCTAAGCAATTGACTACTTACTAGACCGGTAATCACTATTGCAATTCTATTTGAGGGAGAGGCATAAGCTAACATACTTTCTGTTCTTGGATCATATGCACTTATGATTGGAACTCTAGCAAGCATCCGCAACTACTAAAGATCATTAAGGTAAAACCCAACCATAGCATTAAAGTATCAAGTCCCCTTTATCCCATAGGCAAACAACCTACTTACTCGGGTCCGTGCTTCTGTCACTCACGCCACCATAAGCAAATCATGAACATATTGCAAACCCTACAGCGGGAATCCCTCACGCTTGCGCGACACAGAGGGCACAATAGGACAACACCAATAATAAAACATGCAATTCAAACCAATCATAGCAATTCATCAATCACCGGTAGGACAACGAAAATCTACTCATACATCATAGGATGGCAACACATCATTGGATAATACTATGAAGCATAAAGCACCATGTTCAAGTAGAGGGTACAGCGGGTTGCGGGTGAGTGGACCACTAGATATAGATGGGGGAAGGTGATGCAGATGTTGGTGAAGATGATGGAGGTGTTGGTGTAGATCGCGGTGATGATGATGGTCCCCGGTGGTGTTCCAGCGCCACCGGAAGCAAGGGGGTGAGAGCCCCCCTTCTTCTTCTTCTTCCTTGACCTTCTCCCTAGATGGGATAAGGGTTTCCCTTCTGGTCCTTGGCTCCCATGGCGTGGGAGGGGCGAGAGCCCCTCCGAGACTTGATCTGTCTCTCTGTCTCTCTCTGTTTCTGCGTTCCGGGATTCTGCCCTGGCACCATTTCTTTTATATCTGGAGATCCGTAACTCCGATTGGATTGAAACCTTCGCCCAGATATTTTTCCAAAAGTTAGATTTCTTGCAGCCAAAGTAGAGCATCAACCGTCTTACGAGGGCCCCACGAGGGTGGTTGGGGGGAGGGCGCGCCCACTTGGAGTGGTGGCATGGGCCACCCTCGTGGCCACCTCGGGCACTGTCTCGCGTTGATTCTTCCTCCCAAAAATCACAAATATTCCAAAATAATTCTCCGTCTGTTTATATCCCGTTTGGACTCCGTTTGATATGGGGTTTCTGCGAAACATAAAACATGCAACAAACAGGAACTGGCACTAGGCACTGGATCAATATGTTAGTCCCAAAAAATAGTATAAAAAGTTGGCAAATATATATGAAGGTTTAATAATATTGGCATGGAACAAGCAGAAATTATAGATACGATGGAGACGTATCATGGACTAAGTTGACAAAGCCTTTCGTACATGTCAACCTTGTAGACCCACAAGTCAGCCTCCAAATCTGTCCCAAACTGCATACAACCCAAAATTTCTAGCCAGATTCAAATTAATTTTAAAACTAAATATACCTTATTTAAATTCAATGAAATTTTACCCGCACAAAAAAATGAAATTTAAATTATCAAAATCTGAAATAAAAAAGTATTTCGGAACTAATTGCTTGTTTGCTGTATTTTTTCATTTTACAGCCCATTATTACTTATAGCCCATTTCTTATTACTTATAGCCCATTTTCTGGGCAATATGCATCCCTTCTCGTCTTGAAAGATTTCCGGCCCAGTAGGGCGTAGAAAAGCAACTAGGCCTACGTTGGTTATTCTGCAAAAAACTAAATAGCTGGCAAGCCATTTTCAGAAAGGAAAAAAACAAACTGGGTTGGTCATGTGCTAAACATATGAAATAAAAGCCTGGGCTAGACGGGCCATAGCTCCTGCACAACCCAGTTGATACCCTTCTTCATCCCAAAAAACAAAATTACTGCGTGCGCTGCTGGGTCCCTACTTTCATCCTCACCATGTACAGTCATCTCCTTATTCCTCTCAGTTGTTGACCATGTTGACAACATCGAAGGGCGGTGCCGCGGCGAGCGAACCAAGGAGGAGGATGATGGTGAGGCCTCGGACGGGAACGAATAGGAGCCGACGAAGTTGCACACAGTTTTATGGTGCGATGTGGCCACGATGCATGCACGGCAGCATAGCCAGCCATGGGAGGCAGGAGCAGGCGGTCCCGCCGGCGCTGGTTTGGCTTTGGCGGCTAGAGGAAGAAGAGACTGAAGAAACATGACATACGTTGAATGTCAATCCAACGGTTAAGGTTGGCACAATCGTTTGTTCACTAAGCCGACACCAAGTAGCATACTTTTTTATATATAGGAAGAAAAGAAAAACTAGGCTTGTTTTCCTGGTAACATTCCCAAAACTGCGCCCATTCGATCTTTTGTCGCAACTAAAACTGTGAGGAAAATGCGTTCGTCTGCCGTCCCCCTCCCAAGGAACGTTCGCCACATAAGGGACTAGCACCCTTGGTTTTCAACCGGGAGGTCTTCGGTTTGAGTCCCAGGAACTATCAATTGTGTCCTCCTTCCTTCCTCGCAAAAAAAGAAAGAAAATCAAAGACTTGAGAAGGCATACAGAACAGGCTAGTGTACCAGTAACGAGACGTTGCTGAGTTTTAGAAAAAAAGAGAGACATGCTCCTGTAGCTGGTTCAAATCCAAACCTAGACTATGACTATATATGGTGCTATGCTAGTCTACAAGTAATGAAACTGACATATCCAAGATTCGCTTCTCCTCTTCTCTACTTAATCTGCCTAGCATCAGAAGCTCTGGCCGCAGCAACCATGTCCGCTGGCTGCTCGTCCACCTGCTCTTCAGCAGGCAACAACCAGCGCCAATTCGCCACACGTACCATTGCCTATGGATCTCATCACACCCCCGCCGGCACACGCACCGCAACCGGTTGCACATCGCAACCGCCTGTCGTTGGTGTGGTGCCACTGCTGCAAATCACACAGAGTCATCCGTCGCGTCTCAACCACAATCCTCAACCCTGGTCGAGTCTTCTACAAATGCCCGAATCATGGCGTAATAGTATGTTTAAGTGTTGTTCTGCTGCTTTCAGTTGCTGATTTTTTTAATAGTTTGGTGGATGATCTTCCAATTTGATTCGTGCAGAAAAGGGAAGATTTGTGTGATTTGTATTTCTGGGAAGTTGCTGATGTGGGGGAATGCAATTACGCTGATTATTTGGTTAGCCGAGGAATCCCAATACCAGCAGGTTGGGGCGTTGGACAAGTAACTGAATGAACGACAGAAGAGGAAGATGCAGAGCAGAAGGTTAAAGATGTAGTTCCTCTGATCATGGCCAAGCAACAGCTACTAAACGGCCTTGACAACAATGAGGAGATGAAAGATCTTGTGAAGATAATGGAAAAAATCGATGTGCTCTGTAGGATGATTGTCTCTTTATTTGAAGTGTATGTAGCACTCATGATGTATTCAGTGGCTATGACATGAGCACTTTGCTGAAACTAGTAATGAATGAAACCTGTGTAGTAGGCTGGGCGTAGTGTTGTGAACATCTAATGATTTCTATTAACGGAATCAGGGGGTATCCCCTTTTGCTCATAAATAAATAAATAGAAGAGGCCCTTTTGGTAATAAATAAATAAATTAGTAGAGGCCCTCTAGGGTCAGCTTTGTTCCCATTCGAAGACATCGAGCAAATTGCAGTCAAACAGCAAACTATGTCATCAAATTCAAGTTTCACATCCAAATATGAGTACAACTAAACAACAATGTCATCATGTTTTAGTTGTCATACAATCACCAAACACAAATCAGCATACATAACAAGTGATGTTCTCACAGCAAAATACTAAAAAACACGTTCATTAGGTTTCAGTTATCATAGCAAACACAATTTCACATAGTAGATAAAAAAACGTGTTCTGACAGGCAAATACGACAAAAGCAATCTAATCAGCATCCGCACCAGCAGCGTCTACATCTTCGCCATGTGTATCAGTCTGAATCGTAATTCCCCATGGTGTCATCTTCTTCTTCATCCTCAATGTCCTCGAACGTTGGCTTCTTCTTGATCAACTCTTGTATGTCCACAGCATGACACACAATCTTTTCGCCGGCATCATTGACGTGATGGTTCTCAAAGATATTAGGAACATCTATGTTATCTTGTACATCAGGAGTAGTGTAAGCATCATCTTGTTGTGCAACTTCATTAAACGAATTCCTCTGCTGAAACCTTTGCAATACTCTTCAGTCATCGCTACGTGCAAAGTTGTCTTCCAAGAAAAATATCTGTGTTGCTTGATTTGCTGAAATAAAAGTCTAGTTGGTCTGGTATGCCGCCTTGACATTGATGGATTTGAAATAATCATCAGCTCTGGGTTTTGCGATCCTGGAAAATAGGTTATACCAACGATAGCACAACAGAACCACACACCGATGGTCCTCGAAACTGGTGATATACTGCAACCGAACAATGTCTGTTATGTTAGCATACATTTCAGTTGTCTCTTTGTCGTACGTATCCGTGCTCATGATGGCACTGTTTTGTGTCTTCCTGCCTTCGTCGCGTGCAATGGTGTTGTAGCACACATCTCCAACAACGCAAGATTCATAATGTCTTACCCGAGTATCAGGACCCATTGCTAGTGAGTAAAGGGAATCATCAATTGCCTGCCCATCCTCCCGCATCTTCTTAACCTATGGTTATAAAATAGACAAGTTAATCATCTTATGTACTCAATATATTAAAAAAACTGACAGTGCAATTCAAAAGCTTACATGGCTCTTGAACCATTTTGCAAATCATGCCATAACCAGTTTGTCAATGTTTCCTGGATTTCGCGGCAGTAACTCCTTTTTGTAGATGCTGCACAACATAGTGATCGCGTCAAACATCTAAATATATAAGAATGTGCTGCAAGTTTAGTAGATTATGATGTATAAGTTGTAGTACTTAGCACTTACTTGATATAAGGTAGTATCTCAGGATAGTTATTCAACACATACCAAACCATTTTGTCCAAATCTTTAGGTTTGTCCTCTTGTCGACTCTTCCCTGTAACTCGAAAAGAATAATCAAAAACATTGAGCCCGGGATTGTCTTCACCCACATCTTTGCTAAGCTGATCAGCTGTTTCAATGTATTTTGAGCAGAATGTCAATGCTTCTGTAGCAATGTAGGCCTCTGCAACGGAACCCTTGGGTTTAGCTCTGTTCCTAACATAGCCCTTGAAAGTGTCTAGCCGCCTTTCAATAGGGTACATCTGGCCATACTGTATTGGACCTCTAAGTAGTGCCTCATAAGGTAGATGAACAGCCAAATGCACCATCACATCAAAGAAGGCTGGAGGATATATCTTCTCAAGGTTGCTTATCTTGTCTTTAAGACGCTCCAAAGCATCTATCCTAATATTTTCTACTACAGAGTTCCCCGAAGAATTGTCCCAACTCTACAACTGCTCTGTATAAGTCAGGGCGGCCCAATCCTCTAAGGATAACAGTTAAAACCCTTTGAAGTAGGACATGGCAGTCATGAGTTCTCAACCCTTGTACCAGTTTCCATCTGCACTGACTCTCCTTTCAGGGTTGGAAGCAAATCCATGTGGGAATCTCACACGTGACAGGACCTCACAGAATTCTTTTCTTTTTACCTTGTCCAAGATGTACACAGCTAGTGCCATATCCCGTGGTTTACCTTCATCTTGCACCTGCAAATCCTGTCTGATACCTAGGTGTGTCAAATCAACCCTAGATTTTAAGGTATCTTTCATCTTGCCTTCAATATTAAGAAGTGTGTCGATAATGATGTCACATATATTTTTCTCGATGTGCATCACATCAAGATTATGCCGCAGATCCAAATCTTTCCAATACTCCAAGTCCCACAAAGTGGACCTGCGGGTAAATAATAATCTCTCTTTTGCCCTGCCACACTTCCTTTTCCCGCTACCATTACTAGGATGGTTTCCTAGTGTAGTATGACTGACCTTCTCTAATTCCACTTGTAACTCATCGGCGGTGAGCCTCTTTGGCGCATCACGGTTTTCAGGCTTTGCATTGAACACATGGCTTCGATATTTTCTAGGATGCGGCTTGTCCTTGGCAAGGAAACGGCGGTGTCCAATGTAACCGATCTTGCTAAGTATTGCGTATGATAGCGGATTCCTGTCACAACGATAATCATGGATGCACCAAACTATAACCATGTGTAGTTCACCCTAACATAGTGCCCAAAGCTGGATAATCATGGATGCACCAAATTATAACAGCACGCAGAGAGAAATCAATTGGTGGGCTGCTATATAGGTCTCGAGTGAGAACATCCCTCCATAGATGTTGAAGTTCCTCCACAAGAGGCTCCATGAATAAATCAAAATCCTTTCCAGGACTTTTTGGACCTGGGATGAGCAAGGCCATCATGTAGTTTGATTCTTTGGTACAGACATTTGGAGGCATGGTGTAAGGGATAACAAGCACTGGCCACATGCTATATGTGGCGCTCTGGTGGCCAAATGGGTTAAATCCATCTGAAGCTAAGCCAAGTCTAATGTTTCTCGGGTCAGCAACAAACTTTTTGTGTTTATGATTGAAGCTTTTCCACTCACCACCATGAGATGGATGGCTCATTACATTCTGATCTCTGTACTCCTGGTTCCTAGAATGCCACAGTACATCCTATCTTGTTTCAGCATCATGAAACAACCTCTGCAATCTTGGTATAATTGGAAAATATCTTAGAACATTATGAGGAATCCTCTTCACAGTATCGCCATCTTTCAATATTGATGATTTGCATTTCGGGCATTCACTTAAGTTGGCATAATACTTCCGGAACAGAACACAATTATTCTTACAAACATGGATCATATCATATCCAATTCCAACTGCACGAAGGAAATTCCTCATTTTACTGTAGGTGTGTGGCAGCTCAGACACATCTGGGAAAGATTTGCGGAAATCAGCCAACATCGCATCGAATGATTTGTTGGTCATCCGCTCAGATGTCTTCAACTGAAGAAAAGTGACCATAGCTGGGAATACTGACATCTTATTTCCAGGGGTGACAGCCACGTCACATTGTTCCAACTTGCGGGCCCACTGTTTTTCTTCTGCAGGTGAAAGTTCACGAAATGCACGAGCATTTCGTAGCATTGTTTCAATGTTGGTCAAATTCACTAGCTCCGCCACCACCACCTCCTCCTCCTCTTCCACCTGAGCATCAGGCAGATCAAGATGGTGATCTGCTGCTTCCACGTAGTCAATAACATTGACGTTCACAGCTTCACCATGATGAACCCACCTAGACCGACATCCCATACAAGTGTAGATGATTTTGCACAGTTGACTGGGGTCTTGTAACTAAATTCATACAAATGCTACACGGGCAGAGCACATCTGATTTCGGACCACCGTACTCAACTCTAATAAAGTTCATGAAGTTTTCAACCCCCTCGACATATGCAGCGGAGCATCTTCGAGCAGAAGTTATCCAAGTCTTGTCCATCTGATAGACATACAAATTAGTTCTTCTACTAGATATTATAGGAAAAAACATATATGCTTTTTTATGAAGTCCGGAGAAAAATACCTAGGTCGATGGCTAAAGCTATGGCAAGATATTTCGACGAGCAGATCTAAGTAACGAAATATATGTAAAGCTAATTCAGCAAACAGATTTGAGTGCTAAATTATGGTAGGTTGTTTCCGCAGTCAATGAGGCCGAGCACACAGCCATGGAACCATCGAAGGCCATAGCAGCAACAAAGATCGAGTATAAAACAGTGAAGAGCTATTTCACCTAACAGATTGGCTACTAGACCATGGCAATCTATGTCACAATAAATATATGGTAGGTGTCGGCGTCCTGGACTTGGGGTATCTAGTCCTGCTTGCCTGCGGCCCACCGCGTGTCTCCATCGATGGCCTGGTACGGCCCAGCTTCAACATTAACACCACAAGACCCTCGCGAGGGGCCAAGCCTCACGAGGCGGACGGCGGCAAGACCCCTGAAGGAGTTGGCCTCCTCAGGAGGCCTCCTGAGGGGCGGAGAGTTCTAGGCAGCTACCTCATGAGGCTCAGCTGACGTGAGCCATGACGACCAAGGCCAGGCGGGCGCCAGGCGGGTGCAGAGTGCAGGTTTCCTCTTTGGTGCAAGGGAGGAAAGCCACAGGCGCGGAGTCCCGAGGAATCAGACAAAGGTTTCCATTCTAGTGCAACAAGACCAAGACCGCCAGCACGGCAGGACGGAGGTCATCACCGAGCCCACTGTAGCGTCACGGCCAGAGGCTTTTCGCAGGTGAAGACTACTTTTGTCAGGATAGACTGTACTACTTGTCCCCTTTCAAATCCCTCCGTTGTGGAATCCCTTCCCGCTCATATTTGGGAAGAGGACCAAGGCCTCTATATATAGGACTTAGCCACCACCATAGGGGAGAGATCCATTCCATCCTGAGCACCACACTAGCTCAAGAACACCTCACCTCCTGAGGCTTGTTCATCTTTTATACTAGTTCATCCATAGCCCCTCGAGGCAATCGACCACACCACACTAGATTAGGGTATTACACCACAACGGTGCCCCGAACCAGTATAAATCTCTGTGTCTTTGTGTCTCTGTGAGCTTGACGCGCTAGGCTAGGGAGGATCGCGAGTAGGAAGGCTCGGCAGGTTGAGATCTCCGCACGCATCCCAGAGTTCGAACCTCTCAAGGGTTGCCGGATCTCAAAATCTGACATTTTGTGCGCCAGGTAGGGGTGTGTCGGATCCTCTCTTCCGACGTTCGATCCGCCACTGCTCCGACACCTCCATGGCCGATGCACGTAGGGCTCACACCGAGCGTCGGGCTGTAGTCGCCGCCCGCGTCGCTCAGATGGCTCGGGCGGGTGACGGCTGCACCCGCCGCGCTCTTTCTCCAGTGGCCAACGCAGCCATGGGCCCTGCCAGCCACAAGCAACAAGCTACATCACTGCACCCTTCGGTGCACCGTGACGGCCGCACCGCCACTCCATCACTGACCCCTGCAGCTTTGTCATCCCACGTGCGCCGCGGCCAGGTGGATGCGCAGGCCGCTCTGCTCACAGTGCGGGAGCTTCTTCGCTACCGTGCATTGGGTGATCTCTAGGAGGAGTGGCTCGAACTTATCGCTGAGCTCATCAGCGTCGTGCACGGGGGCTCCGACAGGCCAGCTCGCTCTCTGCCTCAGCAACCACCTGCAGCGGGCGATGTCGCGCACGGGGCTCCTCCTCCGCCTCCGGCCCGAGGCGCCATCGTCGAGCCAAGGCGTATGGCCCCATGGCGCGACCCGCAGCGCTCGGCACCGGCTCAAGATGACGTGAGCTGCCAGGTGGTGCAACGTCCCCAAGGAGAACCACGCGTTCTTGCAGCGCGCTAGCACCAGGCTCGCGAGCCGCCATAGGAGGTGGCGGTGCGCATGCACCAAGACTTTGTTCCTCCCCCTCGACGACCTCTGGTGGCCACGGCGGGATGCCGCGCGTTCACTGCAAAGCTCCGCAACATCGTCTGGCCGAGCAAGTTCAAGCCTGGCCTGCCTCCACGCTACAACAGCACTGTAGACCCCGCCGAGTTCCTACAGCTCTACGAGCTGAACATCGAGGCGGCCAACGGCAACAAGAAGATCATGGAAAACTGGTTCCCGATGACCCTCAAGGAAGGCGCGCGTTCTTGGCTCTTGAACCTGACCGAGGGGTCGGTTTCTTCCTGGGAGGAGATGCGCAGCTGCTTCATCGCCAACTTCCAAGGCACCCGCGGTCGTCCGCCCGCCGCGGGCGACCTGCACCGTGTCAAGCAGCAACCTGGAGAGACCATGCGTAAGTATATCCAGCGCTTCAACAACGTCTGCCTCAAGATTCCCAAGGTGTCTGACGAGGCCATCATCTCCGCGTTCATCAATGGCGTCCGTGATATCAAGATGAAGGAGGAGCTCGCTATCCACGAGGACCTCTGCACTGCTCTGGAGATGTTCAACATGGCGAACAAATGTGCGAGGGCTGAGGAGGGACGCCTCTCCCTCCTCGAGCTCCCCGATGCTGATCCGGAAGACAAGAAGACCAAGACCAAGGACACAAAGTGCAAGGGGCCAGCAGTGCTGGCGGCAGAGCCAGAGACCAAGCGCGGCTGCGACTATCCCGAGTCATCCTAGGGCAAGCGGCCGTTCTGCACCTTCCGCAATGTCTACAACCACAACACCAGCGACTGCCAGGAGCTCAGGGCTCTCCACAATGGGCACCTCGGTCGACGCCTTGAGCGCAACGATCGGGGCTACAGTCATGGAGGTGGCTGAGGCGAAGGACGCTGGGATGGACGTGACCGCCGTCAGGAGTGGCGCGACCAGCCTCGTGAGGACCGCTGGCAGGACCAGCCTCGCGAGGGCAACTGGAGGGAGCAGCCTCGTGAGGATCGCCCTCAGGGCAACGCAGCTTTGCCTCCACCGCCAAGAAGGAACGAAGATCACCATCAGCACGACGGGGCTGGGGGCTTCCAGGAGCCACGAGCCATCGCTTGCATCTTGGGCGGCTCACAAGCCCCAACTTTCCACCGTGTCTTCAAGCAGTTTGCGCGCGAGGTGAATGCAGCGCTCCCCAAGCTTGAAACAACTCACCCCCTCAAGTGGTCCAAGTGCTCCATCACCTTCGACTCCTCAGACCAGCTCAGGTGCGCAGCCACCATTGGCGCGCTCCCCATGCTCTACTCCCCCATCATCAGCAACGTAACCGTCACCAAGACCCTCATCGGTGGCGGAGCAAGGCTCAATGTTCTCTCTGTTCAGACATTCAACAGACTCCAGGTGTCGTACTACTAGTTGCACCCCACCAAGTCATTCTCAGGAGTGACCAACTGATGAACACACCCGATCGGGCAGGTTCGCCTCCCAGTCACCTTCGGCGAGCGCAACAACTACCATACCGAGCTCATTGACTTCGACATTGCCGACATTCGCCTGCCCTACAACGCCATCCTTGGGTACCCAGCACTGGCCAAGTTCATGGTAGCAACACACCACGGCTAAAACATCCTCAGGATGCCAGGAAGCAGCAGCAGCATCACAGTCACCTGTCAGGAGAAGGATGCGGTGTGCTCCCTTGAGCGCGCTTTCCAGGCTGCAGCAGTCGAAAACCCAAAAGACGAAGATGGTGCCCTCCCTCCTGAGGTCGCCCCCAAGACGAAGAAGCTGCAGCTGGACCAAGGGTCTCATGAGGGAGCATCACTCAAGGACGCAGCGATGAGTCTCACATCCCCGGACGTGGCGCCTTCTCCCATCACATAGGGAGGCGCGCCCAGTGCCCCTCTCAGGCTGGGCTCGGGGGCTCTCCTTTGGAGGTCCTCAGACCTAGCCAATGTCACGAGAGTGGCGCTCGGGCGCCATGTGGAGGCGCTCTTCAAAGCACGCTTCCCAGGAGAAAGCAGCAGGCGTGAGGCACCAGGCGTCTAGGAGTTGAGCAAAAAGGCGATCGAGGAGATTCTGGAAGGAAGGGTTCTGCAAGGCGATCGTCGCCTGCTGCGAGGCGGAGCTCACTGCCCTAGCGAGGGTAAAGAGTTCCGTGTCTGCATCGACATCCCTGGGCTCAATAGGGCCGCGTCTCGGCAGCTCATGTGGCCGTCCTGTGTTGGCCGATGCGAGGGTACGCCTCACAGCTATGTCTGCATGCCTTTCGGCCTAGCGGGCGCAGCTGAGGCGTTCCAGCTATGCATGAGGGACGCTCAGGGGTCCTGCGAAGCCAGGCACCAGGCGCTCCTGGCGGAGATGGAGGAGCACTCTCAGGAGCCTTCCGGTCCCTCCGATCCTCTCTAGGCTCGGCACTGGAGCGACTAATGAGCGACGGCTTCAGCAGTGCACATTTTTTGGCTACTTTAACAACTCTTCAGTAACGGAATGTCACCTCCCTAGCTTCTGGCATTGCTCTAGGTTAGCTTCATGTGTGCATCATGTCTATATTTTTGAAACTTGAATTGAGGAATATTGGAAGCCTCAAAACCCTAAATAAAAGAGGGGCAAAAACCCTAGAAATCTCATTCATTGCTCCAAAATGCTCTTCTTAAATGTTTGATAATTTTGGTAAGGGTTCTGGTCCCAACCAAAAATATTGAACATTTTTAAGGATTTATTTTTGGGACTTTGAATTTAAATCATTAGCTATTTGAATTTGAATTATATTCATATAATTAGAATATAATTTAAATACCCCTAAAATATTTTATAAGCTTTTGGAAAAGTCCATCTAGCAATATAAAATATTCAGAGGAGCTTTGGCATTGTTTGAATTATTATTTTTAATTCAAAACAGTGGCAAAAGAATTAATCAAAAGAAAAACAGAACAGAAATAAAAAAAAGAACAGAAGCCTACCTGGGTCACTTACCTGCAGCCCACCTAGCGCCCCACCTGGCCCAGCAATGCGGCTGAGGCCCAGCCCAGCTCCCCACCGTCTTCAACCTCTGCCAGTAGGCAGAGGCGTGTCGACGCGCCTGCGCGCGAGCGCCACGCCACCAGGCTGCCTGCCTGCGTCCGAGGACAGCGCGACGCCGCGAATCCCCTCCTCGGTGTCGTCCCAGTCCGTCCGACTCGCTCACTCGATCCCCTGTTCTCTCCCTCGCCCTCCAGTCCCTTCCTCGAGCGCGACCGAACGTAGCCGTCGCCGCCGATGACGAGTACCGTAGCCATCGTGCACCCTAGGCCTCGCCCCGTGTCCAGCTGCTGAGAGAAGGTCTTCCTCATCTGCGCGCTCAAGATCAGAAGCCCGGGGCGCACTGCATCGCCGTCAGCATCATCGTCTTCCTCGCCGGCAACCATGGATCCCCGCCGTCGATTCGCGCCAAAGAGGGCCTCCCCGAGCCGTCCGAGCTGCTCAACGACTCCGCTGTGAGGACTCCTTCGTTTCCCCCCTCCTCTCCTGCTCGTTCCCGTGCCGTAGCCGCCATCCCCGCAAGCACCGAGCTCCGGCCATCGCCATTGCCGGCGAACCTCGCGCCTCGGAGCTCTTCCACTCATTTTAGTAGCTCCCGCGTGCTCGCCCAGTCCCTAGGATCCCGATGCGCCTCTCTGCTTTCTGGCTAATGCGCTGCAGCCCTCGCGCCCGTGCAGCCGTAGCTCCGGCAGCCGCCCGGCCCGTCACCACCGCCCCTACACGCTGCCCCAGCACACACCGCGGTCACCACTGGATGCGCCGCATCGCGGGCTTTCTAGCGCGCCTAGCCGCAGCTCGAATCGTGCCCTGTGGACGATTCCCGAGCCTCCGCCGCGTCTGGTCGTTGCCGGCGGCTAGACGCCGGTGGATTAGCCCCGGTTGACCAGGGGTTTGACCCCCCCTGGGTCGATGACAGGTGGGGCCAGCCCCTCTGTTAATTAGTTTAGTCTATTTTAACTAATTACCCCCTCTGCTGACACTGACATGCGGGCCCAGGCTCTAATTAAATTAGGTTAGTTAGTTAGTCACTGACGTGTGGACCCCACACGTCAGGTTTGACTCTGGGCGACCCAGTTGACCTGCTGACGTCATGATGATGTCAGGCTGACGCAATAAGTATTTCTGGATTTAAAAATAATCAGAAATTCCAGAAAATGCCTAAAACTTCAATAAATCATAGAAAATTAACCGTAACTCCAAATTAAATAAATTATATATGAAAAATTATCAGAAAAATTCAAGGAATCCATCTGTACCATTTTCATGCATGTTAGAACAACTTATAGGTGCTGTTTAGCACAAATCAATTAAATGGCATTTGAATAATCACATATGGAGTTTGAATTTGAATCTTGTATTCAAACCAACTTCATTTAATCTGGGTTTAGGTGCATTAGCTCAAAACACATTCATTTTGCCATGTCATGATCATGCATCATATTGTGCATTGCATTGATTGTGTTCCTTTCTGTGTTGCCGGTATTGTCCCCTCTCGATAGACGTGATACCGATGACGTGATCGTTGACACTGATGAAGACTCAATGTTATCTTCAGAAGTGCCAGGCAAGCAAAACCCCCTTGTTCATTCCGATAAAATCCCACTCTCTCGCTCCTGCTCTCTTTTACTGCATTAGGACAACAACGACTTATTTGTTACTTGCTGCGGTAGCTGAACCCCTTTATCCTTTGCATGACCTGTCATTGCCACAGTAAATAGATGAAACCCACCAGCATGAGTAGGAGTTGTTTGAGCCCTGTTGTGCCTACTCATTCATGCTTGTTTGTCATGCCTGCTACTGCTTAGAGTCGAGTCAGGTCTGATTCATCCGGGATGAATCAGAGGCGTGTGAACATGTCCTACTGTGTGTGAGCTAAGTGTGTGAACACGATTTGGTAAAAGGTGTCGGTGAGAGGCCATGTAGGAGTACATGGTGGGTTGTCTCATTGCAGCCGTCCTCAGGAACCGAGTTCTGTGTTTGTGATCCATGTCCAGTTACTACCACACATTGGGTTCCGGTAACTCGACCCCTCTCGACTTATTAATCAACTTGATCTCTGTCCAGGAGTTGCAACTAGTTTCTGGTGTTTGTAGGTAGTGTTAGTAGTCTACCAAGTGGCACCCGGTACAGGTGGGCTTGGGACAGACTAGGCACAGTGGCCCGGTGTACCAAGTGGCACCCGGTTGGTGGGCTTGGGAACCCTGCACACATCGTTTGGGGCCGTGAGCGACACCCCGGCCGGATCTCCTTGCGGATGGAACCCGAATAGGCGATAAACCTGGACTAGAGACTTGTTCGGTTAGTCAGGTCGTGGCCGACTCCCTCGCCCGGCTTCTGCTTGAAGGTTGCCGAGGTACATGACGTGTACAGGGCGATAAGTGGCGAAAGCGTGTGTGAAGAAGTACACCCCTGCAGGGTTAACATCATCTATTCGAATAGCCGGATTCCTCGGATATGGAAACTTGGACCCCTTGCATAGTTCATAGACAAGTGAAAGTGGATACTCTAAAACACGCAAGATAAGCGTGAGTGCTATGGATGGCATTCTCGTAGGGAGACGGGAGCGGATCCATAGTGGTGTATTGGTTGGTGAATATGTGGACTCGTGTGCGCCACCTCAAAAGAGTTACCTGCAGTCGTAGTTCAGGATAGCCACCGAGTCAAAGCTGGCTTGCTGCAGTCAAACTCCACCATCCCTTTGTTGATAATGATGCATATGTAGTTAGTTCTGATGTAAGTCTTGCTGGGTACATTTGTACTCACGTTTGCCTATTTTATGTTTTTGCAGAGAGACTCCGGTCTCACTAGTAGTTCCACGTGGACTTCGACGTTTAGCTTGTTACCTCAGCTACGATCTTGTGCCTCGGCAGGATTGGTAGATAGTCAGGCTTCTCAGCCTTTTTCATTTATAGATGTCTGTACTCAGACATGATAGCTTCCGCTTGTGCTTTGACTTGTATGCTCTGATTGTTGGGTCATGAGACCCATGTTTGTAATGTCTCGCTCCTCGGAGCCTATTGAATAAATTACTTGAGTCGTAGAGTCATGTTGTGATGCCATGTTGTATCTGCACATATCGAGCATATTGTGTGTATGCTATTGAAATGCTTGGTATGTGTGGGATCTGACCATCTAGTTGTTTATCTTTAGTAGCCTCTCTTACCGGGAAATGTCTCCTAGTGTTTCCACCGAGCCATGGTAGCTTGCTACTGCTCCAGAACACTTAGGCTGGCCGGCATGTGTCCTTCTTCGTTCCTGTGTCTGTCCCTTCGGGGAAATGTCACGCTTTGAGTACCGGAGTCCTGTTAGCCCGCTACAGCCCGGTTTACCGGAGTCCTGCTAGCCCAGTGCTACAGCCCGGACCCACTTGCTGATGACCGACACGTTCGAAGCTGGGTCATGGATGCCTGTCCCTGTAAGTCTGTGCCACTTTGGGTTTATGACTAGTCATGTCAGCCCGGGCTCTTTATCATATGGATGCTAGCGACACTATCATATACGTGAGCCAAAAGGCGCAAACGGTCCCGGGCAAAGGTAAGGCGACACCCGTGGGGATACCGTGCGTGAGGCCGCAAAGTGATATGAGGTGTTACCGGCTAGATCGATGTGACATCGAGTCGGGGTCCTGACAGCGTTGGTATCAGAGCTTGACTGCCTGTAGGATTACTAAGCCAAACTGGTCGAAGTTGAGTCTAGAAATTCTTTAGTTATATAAGGGAATTGATTGTGGGATGGAACGTAAGGCTCTTTTTACTCCTTATACCTTATGCCTTCTGATCTGAGTCATCTTATCTTTCCTGCGGGGATTAAGAACTAGGCTATCTTTTCTTTCTATCAGGATCACGTGTTACTAATCCGTAGACTTATAGATTGTTGGATTTAAGTCTCAGTTCAGTTCTTACTACTTCTGTATGTTAATTGTTGATCTCGAAACCTTGATATTGTGCTTCTGAGTGGTTATGCCACCATTTTTGTGAATGTCTCAAATCTTTTCTGAGCATTTACAGCCGTTATGCTGTCCGAGTCATTCCAGGTTTCTAAATAGTCTGATGCATTTGCAAAATCCTTTCCCTCTGGTTTCGATGTTCCTTCATGCCAGCTCAATCACACTAATTGTTGAGTTGAGGTATTCTATTGCCTTGACATTATGTTGGAGTTACTATTTTGACCCTAGGTGTCTCAGGGGATCATCTAGTAGTCTAGCCATGATTTATGTTCCAGTGTGATGACTCTGGCCGTCATTATCGAAAGCATCCCGTGATGCCATTTAGTAGTAGGTATTCTATCCCTGGGTTTTGAACCCGAGATTCACCCTACTTGCTTCATGTTGATAGTTTTGCTCGTTCCTTTAGGTTATTAGTAACCTTGCATTAGTCCTCGATGTTCGTGGTATTCCTTTCTTCCAAATACTATGAACCGCTTATGGCAGATGTTCCTCGCTGATCGAAAGATCACAATCAGAGTGCTCTCGATGGGTTCTCGATGCTATATTGTGACTCTGCCAGCTCTACCTTTCTGCATGGGTTATCCGGAAGAAATATGTGGGATTCGTTCGACATGCTAAACCATGCATCCACAACTCAGAAAATCGTATGTCCTTTGAGTTGTCCCTCTTTAGTTGTCTTCTGACCCTCGTCTATCAATGGATAGTCAAGAGTATTGGTGCATTCGTGTTATCAATGCTTACTACTCTTGTGGTCCATCAAGCCATTCTGTCCTGACTGACTTGGAGAAACAAACTCCAGTACCTCATCCATATCTAGGATTGGGTCAAAGTAGTTGTGCTCCGCAGATCAAAATGCCAATCCAGCTTCTGGTCTGCTCTACCCTGAAGTATTACCTTCTTTATGACAGGAATTTCATGAGAATTGCACCACCTTTTGTGAATTCTTGACATAATGATACTTCTCGCCATCCTTTTCCATTCCTCGGTTCCGTGTTGTTGCAGCCGGAGTGCCGACAAGTGAATCATGATGTGTGAACTCAATACTCCTAGCAACCCCATTGCTTGGTAGTTAAAGGACAATAATTTCATTCTTAGTGTGTTGGTTTTTGAATCACCATTCTAAGATTGATCGTGCTACCTAGTCCTTATTTCCTGGTGCACTTTTTGGTTGATGAGTTAGGATTTTGTCAAGTCCTCGCTCATTTGATTATATCGTCTTGCCCTGAAAAGCAAGATTGTTCTCGAGCTTAGTAACATATCGGTGGTTTGTGATTTCCGAAGATATTCTCGGAAGTATTACCAGGTTGTCACCTGACCGCTATGTTGAGCTCGTGATCAAGTTGGTTTCTTGTGAACCACCTTCTCTCCAAGAATCGGTGTTAGATATCCCTGAGCTAGTTGGTTAAGCTAAACGACAACTTGGAGGGTTGGAAGATAGAAGCTTGCCTGACTTAGTTCGTTCCAAAGGGGTATTCTTGTGTAGTGTGTGTTGGAAAAAGATGATATCTTCATCGATTGGTCCCTGTGATCAGTTGCTGTACCTATTGTCTTATCAATCCTTTGATTTGAGTATGGGCTATCGTCAAATCAAATCAGTACCAATGATGCTCGTAATGTTGTCTTATTCGTGGTTGATCCGTCGAGCATACACCATTACATCTTTGGTCTGACCAATGCTATCACCGTGTTCACATGATGGTGGAAGTCCAGTGATATGGAAATTCCGATGAGTTGTTGTTGAGCCCATTGACAACATCCTTATCTCCTCCATGATGTTGTTGAACATTAAGTTAGTGTTGGAAACTTTTGAAAGCATTTTCTTCATGCTAGCTCATGAAGTACTTGTTTGATGAAAGGAGTGACTTCCTTTGATTCACGTGCATTTTGATGTAAGTTGCCGCCGTGAATTCGAGAAAGCATGTTTTTACCTCCTTTGGAATCGTCCCAAGTCAGTCATGCACGTGCGAAGAATTCTGTGGTCTGTTAGACTGATCATCTTCATTCCATATGTATATCCTAGCACACCAAGCCACTGATTGACTCGTTCAAGGAAAAGAAGTCTATGCTTGGGATCTAATCCATGGACTTGCGTAAAGACTTCGATATCCTCGATGATGGCTCCCAACCAGAACTCGGTAGTGTTTTATTGTAAGACTACCATGTGGGCATGCTTGTCTGGAACAACGTGTTCACATGTTTGTAGCAGAACCAGCTCATGTTTTGGAGCTTGCTATCGTAGTTCATTTCCTGAGAATCTCGCAACGTCATCTCGTCGATTTGTGTTGCAAACTTTCATTTTTCTTCCTGGACTCGATGAGTCTGGAATAACCTGACACCAACTAGATCTGAATCTCAGGCAGATATGATGGTTGGAACATTTCCCAAGAACTATAATATTGGTCCCTTGATAACCGGTAAAGTGGATGTCGTGGCCAACACACCCAGCCGGAAGGCCTATTATTGTAGTATCTTGTTTGAGGAAGTTGGCCACCTTCCCATAAGGATTTCGTAGGATTTACCTCCGTAACTGTTTCTTATGGATTCTATTGCTCCCGAAGTCCGACCTTTACTTGATGTTCTAGATATCAAACCATATCTATGGGTGTATTACGCTAGCACATCAAGGAGAACATTAGAAGCGGAGTGCTAAATGTCTCTCGGTCGTTCATCCAGATTTTATTTGCTTGGCCTCGCTAAGGTGAAATCTGAGAAAGTGTTATCCTCCTTCGCATCTGCATCGTCCATCGTTGTTCATCATGGTGGTATGTTGTGTTGCCAGGATCCTTGTCACGGATGTGGTAAAACCTTGATGAATATGGAAATGCTCAAGTTCTTGAGAGCATGCACAAGCGCTAGGTGTTATCTTCGGCACTAACTGGGGATCCTCTCCGTTTCCTCGGCAATGCTATGATCTTTTCAAACAGTGAATTCACTCTCTGTTGTTGGGTTCTTCCCCAGTTACCAGAATCATTCCCATCATTTGCATTTTGTTCCCAGCTTGCACCACCAATGTGCCATTCTACCATGGGTCTCTTCCATTCCCGGTGATAAGCAAGTTCATCCATTACGTTGTCTTCAACAAGGTAATCCACATCATCCAAGTCCGAGTATGCCATTCTACTGACCCCCTCCAAATGACCGCTTGTGATTGCCTTAGGCTGGTATAAAGAGTTTCAATGATCTTTGAATCAAAAGTAATTCTTTTTGCCACTTAAGGGGATATTTCTATGAGTCACCTTCCCTAAGGTGCATCGTTATGGTATCATGGCAACTCAACTCCTCGCTACGTTGGCAATCGTTTACCACCTTCTTAGGTATGGAATTGTTGTCTATCTAGTGAACCCTCGTCATCTGTTCCACTCCATCTCTCTAGAGGTGTGCTTCGTGTCTCAACCCGAGAGATGGTTCTATGTCTCATTCCGTGAGTTAATCCTGAGTTGCTCGTTCTTCAAGAAGATCGACCCTTCTAGAGTCTCCTTCTTCCCTCCATGTCATGTTGGCAGGATTTCTCAGAGCAAGACATCAAGACAATGATGGTGAATGAATCAACGTTCAACTGAAGTGCACCCTGGATCGTGAAGATTATACTAGTTGCGTTTACCCTTCATCCTACCCTACGCTTGAATCTCGAGACGAGATTCTTGCTTAGTGGGGGTGAGTTGTCACCTCCCTAGCTTCTGGCATTGCTCTAGGTTAGCTTCATGTGTGCATCATGTCTATATTTTTGAAACTTGAATTGAGGAATATTGGAAGCCTCAAAACCCTAAATAAAAGAGGGGCAAAAACCCTAGAAATCTCATTCATTGCTCCAAAATGCTCTTCTTAAATGCTTGATAATTTTGGTAAGGGTTCTGGTCCCAACCAAAAATATTGAACATTTTTAAGGATTTATTTTTGGGACTTTGAATTTAAATCATTAGCTATTTGAATTTGAATTATATTCATATAATTAGAATATAATTTAAATACCCCTGAAATATTTTATAAGCTTTTGGAAAAGTCCATCTAGCAATATAAAATATTCAGAGGAGCTTTGGCATTGTTTGAATTATTATTTTTAATTCAAAACAGTGGCAAAAGAATTAATCAAAAGAAAAACAGAACAGAAATAAAAAAAGAACAGAAGCCTACCTGGGACACTTACCTGCAGCCCACCTAGTGCCCCACCTGGCCCAGCAATGTGGCTGAGGCCCAGCCCAGCTCCCCACCGTCTTCAACCTCTGCCAGTAGGCAGAGGCGTGTCGACGCGCCTGCGCGCGAGCGCCACGCCACCAGGCTGCCTGCCTGCGTCCGAGGACAGCGCGACGCCGCGAATCCCCTCCTCGGTGTCGTCCCAGTCCGTCCGACTCGCTCACTCGATCCCCTGTTCTCTCCCTCGCCCTCCAGTCCCTTCCTCGAGCGCGACCGAACGTAGCCGTCGCCGCCGATGACGAGCACCGTAGCCATCGTGCACCCTAGGCCTCGCCCCGTGTCCAGCTGCTGAGAGAAGGTCTTCCTCATCTGCGCGCTCAAGATCAGAAGCCCGGGGCGCACTGCATCGCCGTCAGCATCATCGTCTTCCTCGCCGGCAACCATGGATCCCCGCCGTCGATTCGCGCCAAAGAGGGCCTCCCCGAGCCGTCCGAGCTGCTCAACGACTCCGCTGTGAGGACTCCTTCGTTTTCCCCCTCCTCTCCTGCTCGTTCCCGTGCCGTAGCCGCCATCCCCGCAAGCACCGAGCTCCGGCCATCGCCATTGCCGGCGAACCTCGCGCCTCGGAGCTCTTCCACTCATTTTAGTAGCTCCCGCGTGCTCGCCCGGTCCCTAGGATCCCGATGCGCCTCTCTGCTTTCTGGCTAATGCGCTGCAGCCCTCGCGCCCGTGCAGCCGTAGCTCCGGCAGCCGCCCGGCCCGTCACCACCGCCCCTACACGCTGCCCCAGCACACACCGCGGTCACCACTGGATGCGCCGCATCGCGGGCTTTCTAGCGCGCCTAGCCGCAGCTCGAATCGTGCCCTGTGGGCGATTCCCGAGCCTCCGCCGCGTCTGGTCGTTGCCGGCGGCTAGACGCCGGTGGATTAGCCCCGGTTGACCAGGGGTTTGACCCCCCCTGGGTCGATGACAGGTGGGGCCAGCCCCCCTGTTAATTAGTTTAGTCTATTTTAACTAATTACCCCCTCTGCTGACACTGACATGCGGGCCCAGGCTCTAATTAAATTAGGTTAGTTAGTTAGTCACTGACGTGTGGACCCCACACGTCAGGTTTGACTCTGGGCGACCCAGTTGACCTGCTGACGTCATGATGATGTCAGGCTGACGCAATAAGTATTTCTGGATTTAAAAATAATCAGAAATTCCAGAAAATGCCTAAAACTTCAATAAATCATAGAAAATTAACCGTAACTCCAAATTAAATAAATTATATATGAAAAATTATCAGAAAAATTCAAGGAATCCATCTGTACCATTTTCATGCATGTTAGAACAACTTATAGGTGCTGTTTAGCACAAATCAATTAAATGGCATTTGAATAATCACATATGGAGTTTGAATTTGAATCTTGTATTCAAACCAACTTCATTTAATCTGGGTTTAGGTGCATTAGCTCAAAACACATTCATTTTGCCATGTCATGATCATGCATCATATTGTGCATTGCATTGATTGTGTTCCTTTCTGTGTTGCCGGTATTGTCCCCTCTCGATAGACGTGATACCGATGACGTGATCGTTGACACTGATGAAGACTCAATGTTATCTTCAGAAGTGCCAGGCAAGCAAAACCCCCTTGTTCATTCCGATAAAATCCCACTCTCTCGCTCCTGCTCTCTTTTACTGCATTAGGACAACAACGACTTATTTGTTACTTGCTGCGGTAGCTGAACCCCTTTATCCTTTGCATGACCTGTCATTGCCACAGTAAATAGATGAAACCCACCAGCATGAGTAGGAGTTGTTTGAGCCCTGTTGTGCCTACTCATTCATGCTTGTTTGTCATGCCTGCTACTGCTTAGAGTCGAGTCAGGTCTGATTCATCCGGGATGAATCAGAGGCGTGTGAACATGTCCTACTGTGTGTGAGCTAAGTGTGTGAACACGATTTGGTAAAAGGTGTCGGTGAGAGGCCATGTAGGAGTACATGGTGGGTTGTCTCATTGCAGCCGTCCTCAGGAACTGAGTTCTGTGTTTGTGATCCATGACCAGTTACTACCACACATTGGGTTCCGGTAACTCGACCCCTCTCGACTTATTAATCAACTTGATCTCTGTCCAGGAGTTGCAACTAGTTTCTGGTGTTTGTAGGTAGTGTTAGTAGTCTACCAAGTGGCACCCGGTACAGGTGGGCTTGGGACAGACTAGGCACAGTGGCCCGGTGTACCAAGTGGCACCCGGTTGGTGGGCTTGGGAACCCTACACACATCGTTTGGGGCCGTGAGCGACACCCCGGCCGGATCTCCTTGCGGATGGAACCCGAATAGGCGATAAACCTGGACTAGAGACTTGTTCGGTTAGTCAGGTCGTGGTCGACTCCCTCGCCCGGCTTCCGCTTGAAGGTTGCCGAGGTACATGACGTGTACAGGGCGATAAGTGGCGAAAGCGTGTGTGAAGAAGTACACCCCTGCAGGGTTAACATCATCTATTCGAATAGCCGGATTCCTCGGATATGGAAACTTGGACCCCTTGCATAGTTCATAGACAAGTGAAAGTGGATACTCTAAAACACGCAAGATAAGCGTGAGTGCTATGGATGGCGTTCTCGTAGGGAGACGGGAGCGGATCCATAGTGGTGTATTGGTTGGTGAATATGTGGACTCGTGTGCGCCACCTCAAAAGAGTTACCTGCAGTCGTAGTTCAGGATAGCCACCGAGTCAAAGCTGGCTTGCTGCAGTCAAACTCCACCATCCCTTTGTTGATAATGATGCATATGTAGTTAGTTCTGATGTAAGTCTTGCTGGGTACATTTGTACTCACGTTTGCCTATTTTATGTTTTTGCAGAGAGACTTCGGTCTCACTAGTAGTTCCACGTGGACTTCGACGTTTAGCTTGTTACCTCAGCTACGATCTTGTGCCTCGGCAGGATTGGTAGATAGTCAGGCTTCTCAGCCTTTTTCATTTATAGATGTCTGTACTCAGACATGATAGCTTCCGCTTGTGCTTTGACTTGTATGCTCTGATTGTTGGGTCATGAGACCCATGTTTGTAATGTCTCGCTCCTCGGAGCCTATTGAATAAATTACTTGAGTCGTAGAGTCATGTTGTGATGCCATGTTGTATCTGCACATATCGAGCATATTGTGTGTATGCTATTGAAATGCTTGGTATGTGTGGGATCTGACCATCTAGTTGTTTATCTTTAGTAGCCTCTCTTACCGGGAAATGTCTCCTAGTGTTTCCACCGAGCCATGGTAGCTTGCTACTGCTCCGGAACACTTAGGCTGGCCGGCATGTGTCCTTCTTCGTTCCTGTGTCTGTCCCTTCGGGGAAATGTCACGCTTTGAGTACCGGAGTCCTGTTAGCCCGCTACAGCTCGGTTTACCGGAGTCCTGCTAGCCCAGTGCTACAGCCCGGACCCACTTGCTGATGACCGACACGTTCGAAGCTGGGTCATGGGTGCCTGTCCCTGTAAGTCTGTGCCACTTTGGGTTTACGACTAGTCATGTCAGCCCGGGCTCTTTATCATATGGATGCTAGCGACACTATCATATACGTGAGCCAAAAGGCGCAAACGGTCCCGGGCAAAGGTAAGGCGACACCCGTGGGGATACCGTGCGTGAGGCCGCAAAGTGATATGAGGTGTTACCGGCTAGATCGATGTGACATCGAGTCGGGGTCCTGACACGGTACCAGGTGACATCTCCCTAGTTCGTTCAGTTTGGGGGCTCCCCTCGGGCTGCATCATCCCCAGGCTGTGTGGGTCTGACCCTACGACATGTATCCCTTTTGCATTTTATTAGAGCTAGTTACAATCCTTTGCAAGCTACTTTTGAATTACCGTCTGCCTAATCGATGCTTCATCACTAAGAACGTCCCGCACCCTTGCAAGACCTCCCGCGGCCGCCTCATGATTAAGGACTGTCACAGCGTCTGTGCTCGGATTAATCCCTGCAGCGTCGCTAAACCCAAGTAGCTCAGCTCTAGCTCACGGATCAGTCCCGTGTACGTCACCTCCCATGGCTCTTGGTGCCTTGTTCTCGCATGAGCTAATCGTGGTGGGTGAGCAAGGGCGCGTGACATGCTGCCCCTGTGGCCACGGGAACTACGCGCCGATTGTTTTTCTTAACGATCTTTGCATGAGAAGACTGGGCACGGCATCTATGCT
Organism: Triticum dicoccoides; assembly: GCF_002162155.2. Classification (NCBI taxonomy): domain Eukaryota; kingdom Viridiplantae; phylum Streptophyta; class Magnoliopsida; order Poales; family Poaceae; genus Triticum; species Triticum dicoccoides. The sequence goes on along the minus strand of NC_041387.1, from coordinate 456,680,191 downwards.
CGGGTCCATCCCTACATCGTCGATAAATCCAGCGGCTGAGCTTTGTCTGACAGGCCAGTCCCGTTCACGTCACCTCCTGGTGTCGTTGGTGCCTGGCCTTCTCATGCAATAGCCTCAGGAAATTCATTCAGCACAGGCTGCCTAACTATCTCGCAGGACCAATTCAAGCATCTCCAATCAAGACCAGGCGCAACCCGCCTTGAGGTAGGGCCTCGTGAGTCCGGCACTAGCTCACGGGTTCCCATATACACCTCCTCCAGCCCTGCCGTGCAAGCCGCGTGTCAGGGCGGGGCTGTACATGCCCCAGGGGCTCTCCTCAGAGGGAGCCCCCTCCCACGCACCAATGGAAGCACCATGCTCCGTGCTGTCCATCGACACTACCGAGGAGCGGCTATGCCCGTGCAAGAGCGGAAGCGCTATGCTCCATGCTGGTGATAAACAACTGGGGGTGGCCTCACGACCGTGTTAACCTCAGGGAGCCTCTGGGCTCAGTGACTAGCTTCACAGTGTTGCTCTCCCTTAGGATGGTAGCGCGAGGGGGCTGGGCACGGTGGTTACGCTCAGGCCACGCCTGGCGTACCCCACCTCGCCAGGCCTCAGGGCCTGGTCTTCGCGCACCCCTTCCAAGCGAGAGCTCGGCAAGGGAAAGGTAGGATTGTCTATTCGTATGTCAAGGGGGACCACTGAGCATCGTGACTCGGGAGCCTAACTGATCACGTAGCCCCTCACCTCTTGGGATCGTCCTTGTGATTCGGATGACTCAACGACGGCAGAGGTAATGCACGGGGCCGGGCCCTGCCGACGCAGAACACCAAGACCTGGTTGTCACTCTTCTCCTTCAAGTCGTTCGTACGTCAAGGGGGACTCCTGAGCATCGCGACTCAGGAGCCTAACTAGTCCCGTAGCCCCTCACCTCTTGGGCTCATCCTGGTGATCTGGATGACCCAATGATGGCTGAGGTACGCATGGGGCCGGGCCCTGCCGGCGCAGAACACCAAGGCTTGCCCCTGCTTCTTTTCCTAAGCTGTTCGCACGTCAAGGAGGACTCCTGAGCATCGCGACTCAGGAGCCTAACTGGTCCCATAGCCCCTCACCTCTTGGGCTCGTCTTGGTGATCCAGATGACCCAACGATGGCTGAGGCACGCGTGGGGCCGGGCTCTGCCAACGCAGAACAACAAAGCAAACCGAAAAGCTAAAGGAGCATAATCTAGTTATTACAAGACATATTGTTCCAAGCAAATAGTTTTAAACGTCTCCCCGAGGCATGTCGCATGGTGCAAGATAAACAGGCAAAAGCAGAATCTCTGAGCCACCTCTTTAGACTTGGGCATCACCACTGCTCACCAGCGGAACCTGATCGCCAGGCGCGTCGCTCGTCCCACCGGCTTCACTTAGAGGACCAACCACCATGTACTTGTTCAGCATGGCGTCCATGAAGCTCTTCACGGCGGCAACAGCAGCATCTCGGGAGTCGGCGTCCACCGGAGTAAGGAAGGAGGAGAGGTTGAAGCTGGCATCCAGGAGATGAAGGTGGCTGAAGACGCATGTCAAAGCCGAGGAAGAAAGTGAGCGCACCTCGCCTTCCACCAGGGATGTAAACCCGTCGATAGCATCTTCGAGCACCGCCACGACTTCAGGAAGCAGAGCAGCAGGGCTCTCCCTCGGGGTCGTCACCACCGCCTTTCCCGAGGAACCATCTCCAAAGAGCGCCTTCTGGGCCTTGTGGAAGTGCGCCTCGAGGGAGGAGAGGGTGTCGTGCTCCATGGTGGCCACCTTCTTAGCCTCGGACAGGGCAGCCTGTGCTGCCTCCGCCTACTAGTTCATCTTCGTCAGGCGGTCACGCTCCCCAGCCTGCTCTAAGGCTTTCTTCTTCACCTCATCGTCTCGATTGGCAACGGCAACCTCCCGGGCCTTCAGCTTCTCCTCGCGCTCCTGGAGCTGGCTGGCCTGGGTGGCCTACTGGTCCTGGAGGGTCTTCGGATCAGCCTCCGCCACACGATGCTGGTCCTCAGCTTCTATGGTGTGACGCCCCCGATTCAATCGTACACTAATCATGCACGCAAATGTGTACGATCAAGATCAGGGACTCACGGGAAGATATCACAACACAACTCTACAAATAAAATAAGTCATACAAGCATCATAATACAAGCCAGGGGCCTCGAGGGCTCGAATACAAGTGCTCGATCATAGACGAGTCAGCGAAAGCAACAATATCTGAGTACAGACATAAGTTAAACAAGTTTGCCTTAAGAAGGCTAGCACAAACTGGGATACAGATCGAAAGAGGCGCAGGCCTCCTGCCTGGGATCCTCCTAACTACTCCAGGTCGTCGTCAGCGGGCTGCACGTAGTAGTAGGCACCTCCGGTGCAGTAGGGGTCGTCGTCGACGGTGGCGTCTGGCTCCAGGGCTCCAGCAACTGGTTGCGACAACCAGAAAGAAAGGAAAGGGGGAAAAAGGGGGGAGAAAGCAACCGTGAGTACTCATCCAAAGTACTCGCAAGCAAGGAACTACACTACATATGCATGGGTATATGTGTAGGGAGGCCATATCAGTGGACTGAACTGCAGAATGCCAGAATAAGAGGGGGATAGCTAATCCTGTCGAAGACTATGCTTCTGGCAGCCTCCGTCTTGCAGCATGTAGAAGAGAATAGATTGAAGTCCTCCAAGTAGCATCTTCAAGTAGCATCTCCAAGCAGCATCTCCAAGTAGCATCGCATAGCATAATCCTACCCGGCGATCCCCTCCTCATATCCCTGAGGTAGAGCGACCACCGGTTGTATCTGGCACTTGGAAGGGTGTGTTTTATTAAGTATCCGGTTCTAGTTGTCATAAGGTCAAGGTACAACTCCAAGTCATCCTGTTACCGAAGATCACGGCTATTCGAATAGATTAACTTCCCTGCAGGGGTGCACCACATAACCCAACACGCTCGATCCCATTTGGCCGGACACACTTTCCTGGGTCATGCCCGGCCTCGAAAGATCAACACGTCGCAGCCCCACCTAGGCAAAACAGAGAGGCCAGCACGCCGGTCTAAACCTAAGCACGCAGGGGTCTGGGCCCATCGCCCATAGCACACCTGCATGTTGCGAGGGCGGCCGAAAGCAGACCTAGCCTAGTGGCGTTCCAGTCCAATTCAGCGCGCGCCGCTCCGTCGCTGACGTCTGAAGTGCTTCGGCTGATACCACGACGTCGGGATACCCATAACTACTCCCACGTAGATGGTTAGTGCGTATAGGCTCGTAGCCGACTCAGATCAAATACCAAGATCTCGTTAAGCGTGTTAAGTATCCGCGAACGCCGAACAGGTCCAGGCCCACCTGTCTCCTAGGTGGTCTCAACCTGCCCTGTCGCTCCGCCACAAAGTAACAGTCGAGGGCCGTCGGGAACCCAGGCCCACCTCTACCGGGATGGAGCCACCTGTCCCTTCAGCCCCCTCGTCAGAATCACTTGCGGGTACTCAATGAGCTGACCCGACTTTAGTCACCATCTGTATAGTATGTATGTATGTATAGTATATACCCGTGATCACCTCCCAAGTGATCACGGCCCGATAGTATAGCAAGGCAGACTGACAAGAATGTAGGGCCAATGATGATAAACTAGCATCCTATACTAAGCATTTAGGATTGCAGGTAAGGTATCAACAGATGTAGCGACAATGTCAGGCTATGCATCAGAATAGGATTAACGAAAGCAGTAACATGCTACACTACTCTAATGCAAGCAGTATAGAGGAGAATAGGCGATATCTGGTGATCAAGGGGGGGGCTTGCCTGGTTGCTCTGGCAAGAGAGAGGGGTCGTCAACTCCGTAGTCGAACTGGTCAGCAGCAGCGTCGGTCTCGTAGTCTACCGGAGAGAAGAGGGGGAAGAAATAATGAATACAGAGCAAACAAAGCACCACAAAATATATCAAGGCAATACGCGGTGTTCGGTGTGCCCTAACGCGGTAGTAGGTGATACCGGTTAAGGGGGAAACATCCGGGAAAATATCCCCGTTGTTTCGTGTTTTCGGGCAGAGGAGCCGGAGGGGGAATGTTGCGAGTTCGATAGGTTAGGGGTGTGGCGGACGAACGGACTGCGTATCCGGATTCGTCCCGTCGTTCTGAGCAACTTTCATGTAGAAAGTATTTTCATCCGAGTTACGGATTAAAAGATATGATTTTCTAAAGATTTAAATCATTTTTTGATTTTAATTAATTATTTAAATTAGCATTATCCAGAATAGTGTTTGCTGACGTCAGCATGACGTCAGCAGTCAACAGGGGTGTTGACTGGTCAATCTGATGTGTGGGACCCACTGGTCATAGACTGTTTAGGCTAATCACTGTTTAACTAATCTAACTACTGTTTAATTAAACTAATTAGTTAATTAGGTTAATCTAATTATGATTAATTAACTTAATTAATTCCTTAATTAATTTAATTATTATTATTTATTTAATTATTTTTATTATTTATCTATATATATTTTTTTAATTCCTAATTCCTTTTTTTTAAATAAAACATTTTGGGCCGTGGGGCCACCCGGTCAGTGACCCAGGGGGCATAACGGGCGCGCGGGCGTGCGGCCGCTGGCGCGGGCACCAGCCCGAACGGGCACAGATGGTCGCCGGCGCACGGGCGAGGCCATTCGGGGCGATGGGGCGGGCGCAGGCCACCGGGGCACAGTGGGGGGGCCGGCCAGGGGGTGGCCGCGGGCGAGACAGGGCACGGCCACGGGGCAACGGCCACGGTGACGCGAGACGGGCGCAGACCGGCGCGGAGGCTATCGGGGCACCGGCTGGGGCCGGAGGTGGCGCGGGGAACGACGACCACGGGCGGGCGCTGGAGCGCGCCGGAGATGGGGAGGGGCGAGGCGCGGGCGCGTGGGTCGCGTGCGAAAAGGCAACTCGGGGAGGGCGAGGACGCGCGCCGAGGCCAGGGACGGATCCGGCGAGTGGCGGGGACTGCAAAAGCAGAGAGGGAGGAGGGGAGACGGCGGCTCACAGGGGAACGCAGGGAACGAGGCAGCGAGGCGCGAGGAGGGCGACGGGGACGACGACGTCGGAGAGGAGGCAGGCCGTCGAGGGAGGAAGACGGGGCCAGTCCAGCGACGGGGTCGGGGAGGTGGCGATCCGGGTGGCGCTGGCGTCGGGGTCGTGGCGGCGAGGTCTCCGGGCGGTGGCGGCGCGGCACACAGCGACGGCGCCGATGTCCAAGGGCGTCGGGCTTGTTGCCCCTTCCCGATCCAGATCGGGTCGGGGAAGAGGGGCGAGGGGGAAGGCGAGCCGGAGAGGCGGCGACGAGG
>NC_041387.1:456669383-456674607 GCF_002162155.2 Triticum dicoccoides | reverse complement strand
CGACGAGGAGGACGGCGAGGCGAAGGCGCCGATGCACGCGAGGGGATCGGGCGCGGGGAGATCCTCTCCCCGGCACGATGCGTGCGTGCGTGCTTGTGTGTGTGTGTTGTGTGGTGGCGGCGGGTGAGGGAGACGAGGGGGAGGTGGGGATCGTGAGGGGAAAGTGGGGAGGGGGGTCGCTAGGTTTCGGTCGCCCCAGGGGGCTATAGGCACCGGCTGGGCCGGCCTGGTTGGCCCAGAGGCCAGCTGGGCTGTGGCCCAGTGGGGGGGGGGTTCTTTCCCTTTTTTTGTTTCCTTTTCTTCTTCTTTTTTTTATTCTATTTCTTTTTAGTTTTCTTTTATTTTAGTTCTATAAAATTTAAAAGCGACAACTAATTTGGTGTTATTAAATAGGTCACAGCCCCAAATATTCTGGCACCTTATATAAAGTGTTTTGCATGTGCTTACTATTTTAAAATCATTTTAGATAATTGTTTTATCGTTGTTTTAGTTTATTTAGTGCATCTAATCATATTATAAAAATGTGGTTTCACCACCATAATTATTTAGGATTTATTGGTCAACCTTAGAACATTTAATTTTTGACAATTGAAAACTTTTATTATTTGCTTGATTTTGAATTTGAATTCGAACGGGATTTGATGCATCTAGAGGTTAACAACAATAATCGTGGTGACGTGGCATCGTTAATAGGGAATTACTGTAGTGTAACTATCCGGGCGTCACAAATCTCCTCCACTACAAGAAATCTCGTCCCGAGATTTAAGAGGGGTGTAAGGGGGAAATTTTTTGATTATGAAACTAGCGGGTCTTCTCATCCTGGCTTGCTCTTCTCAAAGAGGCCGGTCCAATACATTGATGTCTTCATTTCTCTGCTTTAAGTCATCATGATGAAGTCGGCGTCCTTCCTACAGGAACTCCATCGTACTTACGAAAGAATAAAGGGTGGGCACTCCGGGAGAACAGACCTCTTCAAGGTCGACTATCTGGTCGGTAATATCGAGGAAGGTGGCGGAAGTAACTCTCGAATTGAAACTTACAAAATAACGAGAGCAAAGTAAGGTGGTATCATGGGAAGTTTCGAGCAGGTAGGCGATCGTTCGATGCCTGGAACAGGGCGTGAAAAGGGGTTCAAAGCAATGGGAATAAGTATTGTGTCTGATACCAGAATTGATGATCTCTCGGAAGGTGGCTCATGAATCCCATATGAAGTCAAGCGTGAGGAATAACTCTGACAACAGGGTGTACAGGAGAGTCAGGTTTCGATCCTGTGGAACTGTGGGTTATGGGCCCACCATGTGGTTGAAAGTAGGAAGGGGGCCGACATTTTGCACGGTCATGATAGTAAGGCGTGTCAAAGGGTAGCCTGTCAGATATGTCCGCAACAACCTCGATACCAAGGGCGAGGGGCGAAGAGAACCATTTCCTGCTCGTTGAACGAGGCGGACCAATAGGCAAAGTTCTCGTCCATCGGTGGCTACCGGAATGTCATCAACAATAGTAACAGGGTTACACCAGACAAGATGGTACATCGAGGTGTTTACATGAGCAGGGATATTACTGCTTATATTATATAGATCACAAGAAGGTTTAAACAAACCAAGGGAAAGGAAAAGTGATTATTATGTTTAAACAGAACAATGGAAAGGAAAATGTGTTTAAACACATCTTTCAGGGGTAAATCCTTCCCAAGGACAAGCAGAGCATGATATCCATGATAGGATATAACGTAGAAAACCCTTCAGGAAAAGGGGAGAGAAATATCATGACATTACCCATACAACGGTGTTAGGATAAATGATAAATAAAATTTAGCATCGTGCTTCAAATGTTCTTATTGAAGATCAGAGTACCAAAGACATACTTGGAAATAGCATTGACATGGTCTTCAAGCAAAGGTCGTACTTTAGATACACAAAGGATCCATCAGGAATAACTTGTAGAATAAGTCTTACAATTTCCTCCAGGAAGAATGGTTGTCCTTGCAAAAGAAATTATAACGATAGGTCCTCCACCCAGGGGGGGGTGCTAGGCATGACATCATGTTACCGGGTCACGTAGAGATCAATGTTACAACTCTTGGAAATATGTCCCAACCATCATATCTGACCGAGATTCAGATCCGGTTGGTGTCAGGATACCTCAGACTTAGGATACCTGAGAAGAAAAGGTGCAACGCAAATTGACGAGATGACATTGTAAGATTCTCGGGAAATGAACTATGGGAGTGGGTTTCTGAAGCAATAGTTCACCATTAAACCAGGGAGAGGACAAGGAGGTGTCTGGTGAACTCAACGGCAATTCACCGAGATTCCCAAAAGATGGATTTCCACCATTAAGTGAACAAGGAGATAACATTTGTCAGATCAACTGATATAAGGAAGTATGCTCGAGGAAAACATACACAATTAAACATTGGTTGAAGGGTGCGCCCGAAGTACGGGTTGGGTTGCACGACCAATGTTAGAATGGTGATTCAATTAGCGAAGGACTTAGAATGAACTATCGCCCATTCACTTCAAAGCAATAGGGTTGCTAGAAGTTTTGAATTCACACGTCATAGCTCCATTGTCGGTATTCCGGTTGAAAACAATACGGGGACCAAGGAATGAACGAAGATGGGAAGAAGTATTAAGATATCAAGAATTATTAAGAGGTGGTGAAATTCTCACCACATTCTTGACAAAAAGTGATGGTAATACTTCCGAGGTAAGGAAGATCAACTGCTGGGTAGCAGTGATCTCAAGGTTTACACAAAACGCGAACAAGTTGTGTTGAACGGAAGGCAATAAAGTGGTCGATGAGAACAGGAATCATCGAGGGGCAAGGATGGTATTACCCATCATGAATTCAATTGAATTCCTGGAAGAGCTCATAAGGTTGATGGTGATCACGACACAATTGTCGAGAGATTTCATGCAGATGTAGTCAATCAGCGACGATATCAAGTCAAAGGAATGATGAAGCAAGAGGTTATTGGAACCACAGTTACGACACAAACTCGAACTCAAGCTTGTTGTTTAAGGTGAAAGGGTATGACAAGAAAAAAAAATCGACGTAAGGTTAGTTCATCGTCGAAAATTGGTGCTCCGAGAATAAGGACCAGGTAGCACCGTTAAAATTAGCTCGATAATGATATAGCCGATCAGGTTAGGAATGACTTGAAGGATTAATAAATTTGTAAGCAGTGATGGGTTCAAATACTTGTTGAATCGCAATGCGAACTCGATTCAGTTATCGGTGTCTTTGAGTGTTCAATAACTCCGAGCCCATGAAAAATTGTAATCGGTGAGTATGTAGTACTTGATGAAGAACTCATAAGAAATTATGCAGTTCCAAGATAATCTCGAGATACCAGGTGGTAATACTCGACGACAGATCAAACTAGAAGTTGAACTGGGGTATTGCTCTATAGAAGACAAGTGCTTAAACTTGCACAGGACATGATATTTAAAGGAGAACATGGTCAGAACCACGATTGCAAAAAGGCAAGATCTCAGATATAAGATGAACTTATACCAAGGGAATAATTGATTTTAAAAGAAGCTTCGATGAGAAGATTTACATCGTGTCCATGGGCATGAACGCAAAGTTCAAGGTCGACTCCCACTTCTCCAATGCACAACCTCTCATTCACTTCTCGCACTCAATAAAGTTGTAGTTTTGAAATTTTATCTGGCAAAATACTAGAAGAGTACGACTTGTGAAAACTTTCGAGTTCTCAGCCATTAAGGAAGGCATAGGTTCAACCCATCGGGGCATCTTATAATCATATACCAGAATCTTTAGAAGTAATTAACTCAAGCTCGAAGGCAGAGCATGGTTGAGAAAGCAGACGATACAATTTACCAAAGGCATTATGTATCAGAGAAAAGGCTCACAAGGTTATTGAATATGAAGGGCGTTGTCAGATAAAATCCAACAAAGGATCTGGTGGTCCACAAGGGATCAGACATGAGCATCGGTACTCAACTAGAGGAAGCAAATTATAGAAACAACTGACTAACTCAATTGCCAAATGCAAAGGAATTATGATTTCCAAATCAAGGGATCAGAAGCAATGCTCTGATTAGGGATGGATAAGTTGAATAGCCTTAGGGTACAACCAACAACAATTGGATTGGTCGAGAACCAACTCCAGCTAAAAGAATGGAAGCTCAGCCGGAAAGGTAATTTATAAGGATAAATGATGATTGCGTGTATTCGCAAACATATTGAGTCAACAGACTCAAAATGATAATGACAATGAATGTCATTAAGACTACGAGACTTATGGGATTAACCATAATGCAAGCAAGCAAGAATTTCAAGAGCCAAAGGCTCCAGAGGGTTTTCGGAAGATCGAATATTATTTTGAAGACTTTTGTGAAACACAAGAACAACTGGGGATGAGCGGATACTCAGCAAGCGCGAGTAATTATCCGTAGGGGTATTCATGCAGTAAGGAACTGCAGGGCGGTAAGCGTAAAGAATTCTCGGAATATCGAAGAGTATTTCAGGACATCTTGTAATAACAAGAGCAACTGGGGATGACAATATGAACGATAGGTGTAAGTAGTTATCCAGAGGGATTTATCGATGGAAGTGAATTGCAAAAGCGATGGCACATAGTCTCGAGAGCACATCGTAGAGTATCTTCGGAATCTTCTGGTGCAGCAGGCGGTCATCGGTAACAAGTGGCTCTCCGGGAGAAAGTACTTGCGAGAACCTAAAGTTAGTTTTGTTTTTAGCGAAATCATTTAACCCGAATAGAAGAGAGCTCAGAGTCCCAGAGTAAAGGTCGAGGAATAAAAGATCCTAATACCTCCCGATGGCGACGTGGGCCCATGGGCCACACAGCCATGTTAGTAAAAGTTTTTCAACGACTAGACTCGACTTCGGCCAAGGAGTTGGAAAAGGGGATTCCTACAGGCAGTCGGCTCTGATACCAACTTGTGACGCCCCCGATTCAATCGTACACTAATCATGCACGCAAATGTGTACGATCAAGATCAGGGACTCACGGGAAGATATCACAACACAACTCTACAAATAAAATAAGTCATACAAGCATCATAATACAAGCCAGGGGCCTCGAGGGCTCGAATACAAGTGCTCGATCATAGACGAGTCAGCGGAAGCAACAATATCTGAGTACAGACATAAGTTAAACAAGTTTGCCTTAAGAAGGCTAGCACAAACTGGGATACAGATCGAAAGAGGCGCAGGCCTCCTGCCTGGGATC
>NC_041387.1:456667381-456668248 GCF_002162155.2 Triticum dicoccoides | reverse complement strand
TCCGTAGTCGAACTGGTCAGCAGCAGCGTCGGTCTCGTAGTCTACCGGAGAGAAGAGGGGGAAGAAATAATGAATACAGAGCAAACAAAGCACCACAAAATATATCAAGGCAATACGCGGTGTTCGGTGTGCCCTAACGCGGTAGTAGGTGATACCGGTTAAGGGGGGAAACATCCGGGAAAATATCCCCGTTGTTTCGTGTTTTCGGGCAGAGGAGCCGGAGGGGGAAAGTTGCGAGTTCGATAGGTTAGGGGTGTGTGGCGGACGAACGGACAGCGTATCCGGATTCGTCCCGTCGTTCTGAGCAACTTTCATGTAGAAAGTATTTTCATCCGAGTTACGGATTAAAAGATATGATTTTCTAAAGATTTAAATCATTTTCTGATTTTAATTAATTATTTAAATTAGCATTATCCAGAATAGTGTTTGTTGACGTCAGCATGACATCAGCAGTCAACAGGGGTGTTGACTGGTCAATCTGACGTGTGGGACCCACTGGTCATAGACTGTTTAGGCTAATCACTGTTTAACTAATCTAACTACTGTTTAATTAAACTAATTAGTTAATTAGGTTAATCTAATTATGATTAATTAACTTAATTAATTCCTTAATTAATTTAATTATTATTATTTATTTAATTATTTTTATTATTTATCTATATTTTTTGTTAATTCCTAATTCCTTTTTTTTAAATAAAACGTTTTGGGCCGTGGGGCCACCCGGTCAGTGACCCAGGGGGCATAACGGGCGCGCGGGCGTGCGGGCGCTGGCGCGGGCACCAGCCCGAACGGGCGAGGCCATTCGGGGCGATGGGGCGGGCGCAGGCCACCGGGGCACAGTGGGGGGGGGCCGGCCAGGGGGTGGCC
>NC_041387.1:456636905-456667371 GCF_002162155.2 Triticum dicoccoides | reverse complement strand
GGGTGGCCGCGGGCGAGACAGGGCACGGCCACGGGGCAACGGCCACGGTGACGCGAGACGGGCGCTGACCGGCGCGGAGGCTATCGGGGCACCGGCTGGGGCCGGAGGTGGCGCGGGGAACGACGACCACGGGCGGGCGCTGGAGCGCGCCGGAGATGGGGAGGGGCGAGGCGCGGGCGCGTGGGTCGCGTGCGAAAAGGCAACTCGGGGAGGGCGAGGACGCGCGCCGAGGCCAGGGACGGATCCGGCGAGCGGCGGGGACTGCAGAAGCAGAGAGGGAGGAGGGGAGACGGCGGCTCACAGGGGAACGCAGGGAACGAGGCAGCGAGGCGCGAGGAGGGCGACGGGGACGACGACGTCGGAGAGGAGGCAGGCCGTCGAGGGAGGAAGACGGGGCCAGTCCAGCGACGGGGTCAGGGAGGTGGCGATCCGGGTGGTGCTGGCATCGGGGTCGTGGCGGCGAGGTCTCCGGGCGGTGGCGGTGCGGCACACAGCGACGGCGCCGATGTCCAAGGGCGTCGGGCTTGTTGCCCCTTCCCGATCCAGATCGGGTCGGGGAAGAGGGGCGAGGGGGAAGGTTTGCCGGAGAGGCGGCGACGAGGAGGACGGCGAGGCGAAGGCGCCGATGCACGCGAGGGGATCGGGCGCGGGGAGATCCTCTCCCCGCCACGATGCGTGCGTGCGTGCTTGTGTGTGTGTGTTGTGTGGTGGCGGCGGGTGAGGGACACGAGGGGGAGGTGGGGATCGTGTGGGGAAAGTGGGGAGGGGGGTCGCTAGGTTTCGGTCGCCCCAGGGGGCTATAGGCACCGGCTGGGCCGGCCTGGTTGGCCCAGAGGCCAGCTGGGCTATGGCCCAGTGGGGGGGGGGTTCTTTCCCTTTTTTTGTTTCCTTTTCTTCTTCTTTTTTTTATTCTATTTCTTTTCAGTTTTCTTTTATTTTAGTTCTATAAAATTTAAAAGCGACAACTAATTTGGTGTTATTAAATAGGTCACAGCCCCAAATATTCTGGCACCTTAAATAAAGTGTTTTGCATGTCCTTATTATTTTAAAATCATTTTAGATAATTGTTTTATCGTTGTTTTAGTTTATTTAGTGCATCTAATCATATTATAAAAATGTGGTTTCACCACCATAATTATTTAGGATTTATTGGTCAACCTTAGAACATTTAATTTTTGACAATTGAAAACTTTTATTATTTGCTTGATTTTGAATTTGAATTCGAACGGGATTTGATGCATCTAGAGGTTAACAACAATAATCGTGGTGACGTGGCATCGTTAATAGGGAATTACTGTAGTGTAACTATCCGGGCGTCACATATGGCCTCCTTCTGCACTAGGTCGCGCGCCATGGCAGACACACCAAGCGCCTTCTGGGCCTCCTCCGCAGAGCCCAGGCCGCGCGGACAGACACATGAGCCTTGAGCCAACCAGAGATCAACCCCAGGCGTCCTCGCGCCGAACGACAATCCGGGCCCTGAGGCTCACCCTTGCCTCTTCCAGGGTCCCGGAGGAAGCAGGAAGACCCTGACTCGGACACGCGCTGGGCAAGGGAGGAGATGCCCTCGGTGCCAAGGCAAAAGAAACCTCAGCCTCATGAAGGACCGGGGGCTTCGGAGGCTGGTTGTCCTCAGCAGCCGCGGCAGGACTAGGTGCCAGAGGAGTCAGGCCTGCCGAGAGCACCGGCACCTCCTGAGGACGGGCATCCACGTCCTCCGAAGCTGGCGTTGCCCCTGGGGCTATGGGGGTTGTGGCATCCTCCTTCACCATGGCCGTGGGGCCACTCCATCACTTGCAGCCATGGCGACCTCTGTACCCTCCTTCTGCTTCTTCGGCGGCTGCTGCCTAATGACAAGAGAATACACTCAGCACCACTTCAAGAACCGACAAATCAAGGATAAGGGAGAAACGTACTGGTCAACGAAGGCTTAGTGCCTCTTCATGCTTAGCAGCGGGCGCTGGGGCGGAGTAGCTTGTGCCGAGCCCTTGGGAGCAGGAGGGCTTGCGGTTGGCGCCACCTGGGACGGCGTCGGCGAAGATGGGCTGCTGCCCGAAGAAATCACTACGGTCCTGCTTTTCGTCACAATTGATCGCTTGTGCTGCTTCAAGGAGGTCACCGCAGACCTTGTGGTGACACCTGGAGGGCGCGACACCTCCACCATCGGGGGCTCGCCATCATCATCGTCATCCGGAAGGTCGCGCAGGAGCTCCCTTTGCTCCGAGGCAGAGGATTCATCCACAACCTCATCCTCGATGGCCTCGGAGGATTGGCCGTCGGAGGAGAGGAGCACCAAGGTGGCAGGCGGCAAGGAAGACCCCAGCCGCACAAACCCGAGCTCGTCGAAGACGGGCATGGCCGCGACGACCTCCTCGGCATTGTCATGGTAGTACAGCGGGAGCGAGCCCTCCAGAGGATCGCTCGGGTCCTTCCCCGTCAGGTAGAGCAACACCTTCTTCAGCTCCTACTCGGGAAGGGTATCTCGACGTAGGCAAATCTTGTCGTCGTCGCCACCAAGCTTCCATAAGGGACAGGGGCGATTTTGAAACAACACAACGTGCTGCTTCAGGAACTCCCTGATGAGCATGACCCCCGTTAGCTTCGCGTCCTTCAGCTCCTTGTCCATCGTCCTCACGAATGGCGTCAGGGCAGGGTCGGCGATCTCACTACAAAAACAATACACATCTGTGACATTTTGGGCCAAACGAATTTTTTTCTATCATACATATGACACTTCTATGATGATAATTGTGACAAAACCCGGTATCATCATAGATGTGGTGGGCTCCTACTTCTATGACAAAAAATCATGACAGAAAATGGGCTTTTCATCCTGGGCAGGCCGGAGACGCAGCTGCATGACATTCTTTGGGCCGTCCATGACGGAAAAAACCGTGGTAGAAGCGAGGGGGAGGAAAATTTCAGGGAGTTACCGGTTATGGTGGGAGGTTGGGGGCCGAGCGATGCGCGTTTCTCTAGTACACGTACGCGCATGTGTGCGAGGCGTTGGCTCTAACTGAACCCGAGCGAGGCGTTGGGCTCTAACTAAACCCGAGCGATTGCACTGCAGGCTACGCGTTACTGAACCCGAGCGATCGATCGATTGCTGTTAACTGAACCCGATCGAGCGTTTCCTTCGCTACTGCTGCTAACTGAAGCCGATCGATTGGATGAACAGTGTGTGTTGTATGTGTGTGGGGGGGGGGGTTGGATGAGCAGTGAGCGGTGGTGTTGCCTCTGGATGAATAGGACCCCGTGGTGTGGAGGGCTGGATGAAGAGTAGACGGTGGAGGGGTGGCCGTGGAGCGGTGGTTGAACAGGAACCCGTGGTGTGGAGGGATGGATGAACAGTAGACGGTTGAGGGGTGCCCGTGGAGGGGTGGTTGAACAGTAGCCAGTGGAGTAGTGCACGGTGGAGGCTGGATGAACAGGAGCCCGTGGAGGCTGAAGGAGGTCGACGGTAGCCCGTGGAGGCTGGAGGCGGTCGACGGTTGAGATGAAAAGTATCCCGTGGAGTCCCGTTTTGCAGTACACCACACCACTCCTGATGAACAGGACCCCCATTTTGACCGTAGCGCTCCAACACAAGTCCGTTTGGTCCATTTCGCGGTACGCCACACCCCTCCTGATCAATAGGACCCCCGTTTCGACCGTAGGAGGTCCGTTTCCTCCATTTTGTGGTACGCCACACCCCTCCCGATCAACAGGACCCCCGTTTTGACCGTAGGAGGTCCGTTTCCTCCGTTTTGCAGTATGCCACACCCCTCCCGATCAACAGGGCCCCGTTCCGAACGTAGGAGGTCTGTTTCCTCCGTTGTGCTGTACGCCAGGCCTCGTTTCCATCGCCTGTTCCATCCAAGCCCTCCCGATGAACACGACCACACATTCTGTTCCGACCTAGCCGGTTGGCTCCCCATGAACACGACGACGACACTGTTACTCTGTTCCGACCCAGCCATGTACGTATGCGCGAGTAGGCGTTCGAGACCCTGCCCGTATGTACGTACGTGGCCGTATTTTCTTTCTTGCACCCTCGCCGCTGTACGTACATGTACATGCTACGTGCGCGCCTCTACTACGACACGTGCGCGCCTCTACTAAGGCACGTGCGCCCCTCTACATCGACCAGTATGTACGTACACGTTCGCGACCAGAATGACAACGCTACATACGCTCCGACCAGGTGGGTCCCGATTGTCAGGCACTTCCTTGCCTGCGAAGATGTAGCTGGTGGGTCCCAGCAGTCAGGGGGCGAATCATTTTTTTGCCCGGACGCACTTCCTTGCGTGCGAAGATGTAGCTGGTGGGTCCCAGCAGTCAGGGGGCGAATCGTTTTTTTTGCCCGAACACACTTCCTTGCATGCGAAGGTGTAGCTGGTGGGTCCTAGCAGTCAGGGGGAAACATTTTTTTTGTGAAATACGGTGGCCTGTCCGGTGGGTCCCCGCTGTCAGGTGGAGGAATAATTATTTTGCGCATAATAAGGAGGCACTTCCTTGCTGCGACCGTGGACCCAGCTGTCAGCGTCTCCACGCACAGTACTCTTCCGATGGAAGTCGTTCATTGACCACATTGACCACGCCGCGCCGAGGGCACCACGACGGTGGACGACGGTGAGGCCTAGGAAGGGGATGACACAGAGGCAGGGAAGTCTCGGCAGTTGTTTCCCACGCGGAGGGGAGTACGACTGTACAAGGGTTTACTGGTTCGTCTGCCGTCGCCGGAGAATAACAGCAGGTGTGGGTGAGTAGAGGGATGGCTAGGCCAGCGATGGGAGTATGGTGGGGCGGTGAGGCCTGTGCAGCAGCACAACAGACCGCGGGGTGGAGGGAGCAGGCAGTCCCGCTGGCGCTTGTTTGAGCGGCTGGAGCCGGAAGAGCAGAGATTGAAGAAGCACGACGGCCGTTGGATGGACATCCAACAGTCACTGCTTGTACGTCAACCTTTTTTTAGGAAAGCCTCAAATCTGTGGAAAACAGCATACAGCCCATCTGCCATTATTTCTAATAATTTACAGCCCATTTGCTAATTCTTAAGGTTTTTTTGGAGCCCATATTCTTTTTGTTAGCATTACAGCCCATATTGTGGCCACGGTTAAAAAATTATACGAAATTTTGCATATTTCGGTGCGGTCCGAACTATTTTTAATCCAAAAACTTTGACTCACATTCAAACTGATTTTAAAAATAAAAGTATATCAATATAAAATCCAACAAATTCTCCACGCATAAAAATTAATGTCATTTAAAATCTTGAAATGAAAAAAAAGATATTTGCAACTAATTGCCGGTTTGATGTGTTTTAAAAATGTACAACCCATTTCTCATTACTGATGGGCCATTTTCTCAGCTAGCCGAATGAAAGCTCTCCTCGTCTTGAAAGATTTGTAGCCCAACAGGCCTGACAAAGCGACTTACTTGGCAAATCAAAAAAAAAAACTGGGCTGTGGCCGTGGACCCAGCTGTCAGCCTCTCCATGTACAGTACTCTTCCGATGGAAGTCGTTCCTTGACCATGTTGACCACGCCGCGTGGAGAGCACCACGGCGGTGGACGATGGCGAGGCCTAGGAAGGGGACGACGCAGAGCCGGGGAAGATGCGTCAGTGGAAGCCCGTGCGGAGAGGAGTACGACGGTTCACCGGTTCGGCTGTGGTGTGAGGCTGCCGTCGCCGCAGGGCCTGGCCAGCGGTGGGAATAGTAGGGGGCGGTGAGGCCTCCGCGGCAGCACAGCCGACCACGGGAGGTAGGAGCATGCGGCACGACCGGCGCTGCTTTGGGCGGCTGGAGCAAGAAGACCAGAGGTTGAAGAAGCACTACGGCCGTTGGATGGACATCGTACGGTCACTGGAGCTAGAATTGTTCATATTGACTAAGTTGACAAAGCCCTTCGTCCCCGTTAACTTAGTATGCCCACAAGACTGCCTCCCACCAAGGTGGGTCCCAGCTAGCCGGGGGAGTATTCATTTTTTTGTGCGTAATGAGGAGGCACTTCCGGTGGGTCCGAGCTGACAGCGGGGGGAACGTTTTTTTCGCGAAATACGGTGGCCTGTCCGATGGGTCCCAGCAGTCAGGGGGAAATGATTTTTTTCGCAAAATACTGGTGGCCCGTTCGGTGGGTCCCCGCTGTTAGGTGGAGGAATAATTATTTTCCGCGTAATAAGGAGGCATTTCCTTGCGGCTGCCGTGGACCCAGCTGTCAGCCTCTCCATGTACAGTACTCTTCCGATGGAAGTCGGTCGCTGACCACATTGACCACGCCGCGCCGAGAGCACCACGGCGGTGGACGACGGCGAGGCCTAGGAAGGGGACGACGCGGAGCCCGGCCACGGGAGGCAGGAGCAGGCGGTAGCACAGCCGGCCACGGGAGGCAGGAGTAGGCGGCAAGACCGGCGCTGCTTTGGGCGGCTGGAGCAAGAAGACCAGAGGTTGAAGAAGCACTATGGTTATTGGATGGACATCATATGGTCACTGGAGTATTGACTAAGTTGACAAAGCCCTCCGTCCCCGTCAACTTAGTAGGCCCACAAGTCAGCCCAACAATATGGTGGGTCCCAGCTAGCAGGGGGGTATTCATTTTTTGGGCGTAATAAGGAGGCACTTGCTTGCGTGCGAAGATATAGCTGGTGGGTCCAACCTGCTAGCGGGGGAAACATTTTTTTCACGAAATACAGAGGCCCTTCCTGTGGGTCCTAGCTATCAGGTGGAGGCCGTGAGGCCTGCGCGGCAGCATAGCCGGTCGCGGGAGGAGGGAGCAGGCAGTCCCGCCGGCGCTTGTTTGAGCGGCTGGAGCATGAAGAGCAGAGATTGAAGAAGCACGACAGCCGTTGGATGGACATCCAACAGTCACTGCTCTTGTGTGTTGACTAAGTTTACAGGGCATTGTGTGTGCGTCAACCTTTTTTTATGAAAGCATACGCGTCAACCTGTAGTAGGCGCACAAGTCAGCCTCAAATCTGTGGAAAATAGCATACAGCCCATCTGCCATTATTTCTAATAATGTACAGCCCATTTGCTAATTCTTAAGATTTTTTTGGAGCCCATCTTCTTTTTGTTAGCATTACAGCCCATATTGTGGCCACGGTTAAAAAGTATACGAAATTTTGCATATTTCGATGCGGTCAACTGTTTTTAATCCAGAAATATTGATTCACATTCAAACTATTTTGAAAAATAATTTATATAAATATAAAATCCAAATAATTGTCCACGCATAAAAATCAATGGAATTTAAGATATTGTAATGAAAAAAATTGAAACTAATTCCCGGTTTGATGTGTTTTAAAAATGTACAGGCCATTTTTGGGCAAACCGAATGAAACTCTCCCCATCTTGAAAGATTTGCAGCCCAGCAGGGCCGATAAAGCAAAGTAGGCCTTGTTTGGGTATTTCTTAAAAAAAATAGAATTGGGCTAGCCATTTTCAGCAAGAAAAAACACAACTGGGCTCATGATGTGGTAAACATAAATAAAACCATGGCTAGACGGGCCACAGCCCCCGCACAGCCCCGTTGTTACCCTGATCCATCGCTAAAACTAGTATAAATAACAACTGCTTGTTCCTCAAAAAAACTGCGTGACTTGCTGGGTCCCTGGTGTCAGCCGCTCGTAGTGTAATTCTCTCGTTTATTGACTACGTTGACAATGGCATGAGCCCCAGATGTCCAACCATTAGGAGGAACCATATTTTTGGGCTTGTACTATAATGGCACTTGCTTGCATACTGCCATGAAGCTGGTGGGTCCCTACTGTCATCCTCTCCACGTACAGTCATCTCCTTGTTCCTCTCGGTTGTTGACGACGTTGACAACGCAAGAGGGCGGCGCACCGCGCATGTCGAGCGAACCAAGGCCGCAAGGATGAGGACGACGGCGAGGCCTCGGACGGAACGAACAGGAGCCGTTGAAGATGCGCCAGTCTAGTCGCAGGCAGAGGGGAGTACGAGGGTTGACTGTTTCGGGCACGGATGCGTGTTGGGGCTGACGTCGCCGAAGAATAACAGGACGTGTGGGGGAATAGAGGGAGGGACTAGCCAACATTGGAGGGTACGTACAGAGAGGCGGAGGCGCATCGCGGGAGCAGGCGGAGCCGACGGGGTGGTTTGGTTTGGGCGGCTGGAGGAAGAAGAAGACAAGAGATAGAAGATACACGACAGATGTTGGATGTCAATCCAACGGCTGGTAGGCAAAAATTGTTTGTTGACTGGCTAGTAAGTCGACACCACCTTGGATAGGCTATTTCCTCGCGGGTACCAAATGTCAGAATCCAAATCTGTCACGGTCATGCAGCCTATCCTATGAAAATTTACAGCCCATTTGATGTGCTAGTTCGAAATAAGTTTGTGGGTGCTGGTGGGGGCTAATGACCTGGCTTCTGTAATGCACAGTGAGCTCAAGCAGCCGGCGAGAGTGATGTTATTTCCCTTGGTTGGGATTTGTTACAATATTTCACTCTAAATTAAATGAATGGCAAGCCATTTGCCTTGTTTCAAAGAAAATATGACAGTCGCAGCCGAGTTGAAAAGGGCAGGAACATCTAACTCCAGCATAAAAATTGTACAAAAGCACGAGGGTTAATTATTCATCAGGTTTACAAAAAAAACCAAATTGAAAAGGGCAACAACATCTAACTCCAGCACTGTTTTCGGCAGTCACAGTCAAATGGATCGGTCAGGTCTATAGAATGAACATCCTGGGTCGTAAAATTTACTGGATTTGACCACAATATGTTGTAAATAGAAGCCCGACACGTTCAGAAGCTCTTTTGCCCACCCAAAACTCCTTTTTTTGCTCTTCGACATACCCATCCGTCAAAACCATGTTGCTGATAAACTTAAGCCTGATGGACAATAGTAACCTCGCATTCAGCAGGAAGAATGTGACAAATCTTGTGTTTGCATGGTTGGCTACATATCGTTCTAGCGTTATTGTCTTCAATCGAATCTCATGAGAAGTGAGAAAATCCCGATGCTTATAAATCCACTGATTGGTTATAACTTTCTTACCCCGTCATGTTGCCTAAATAGACATGAAGATTGAAAACAGTTAAGGTCTAAAAGAAGAGTGTCGAAAGAGCAACAGTTGAACGGTTAATTCTATTACACTATATGCGGCCTTCCAATGTGCGTGAAATTATCACCTTTATATACAACTTCTCCAGACATGGAAAGCATTGTAGCAAGCCAATAATCTTGTTCAGATCAAAACTATTCATTTGGATATATAAGATCTTGACAGAATCCAGCATATTTGATAGGCCATCCATGGAGAAACTCTTCATTGAGCATAGAACATAATATTAGTACAAAATGTATACTCCAAGATGATATATAAATTATGCGCAGAAATTTAAAATGCAGCTTATGGTTACAAGTGTAGATGTTAATATAAAGTACCTGAAGAACTGTGGAGCCAAACACCATATCGAAATGAGCACAGAGATCATGTATTAAACCCAAGGTCTCCAGTTTAGGCGCAGAGAGGATAGTTATTTGCAACGATGAATAACTAGAATCAAGGATCAACCTTTGAAGTGAAGGGGCATCTTGGATGATGAGCTGCCTTCCGTCAAAAGAAATTCCAATTCTTAAAAGGTTAGGCAACTTTATTTGGAAACAACCGATCCTAACTATGAAAACAAGCACCAAGCACTCCAGCGCAGGGCAACTCGAGTGGATGATGCTGTGCAATGAGGCCTCCGATATACGAACCCGCACAAGTGAAAGTTTCTTGAGAAATCGGAGTCGAAGGTTTAGTACCTGATTGTCTGGTAGGTAGCACAGCGCAAAGGTGGCGGTGTGGAGAGAGGAGGAAAACAGTGAGATGGACATCGGTGCTGAGGGCACAAGTTCATGGCGTTCGGTATGTGGTATGTGATTTCCAAGGGAATAGTAGAACTCAAGCAGCTATAGTTCTGTGAATTCTGGGGATTTCAGCCAGGCGTCCACCATGCAGGGCATGGTATGCTTGCTCAAGTAGCATGATGGGATGCAGAGGCTTTGAACGGAGCCCTGGTGGGAGGAGATGATGGCTCTGGGGATTTCAAAATCATTGAAGAGAGATAGCTGACGACAGTCGAGATTAAGGGGCACGACGCGCCATAGAGGGCGCCACCGAATTGAGAGGACTTGGGTGCGGCAGCAATCCTTGGTGGGGAGAAGCGAGATGATCTCCCAAAGGACGGCATCCGAGAGATCGCTGATGCGGTCCACCCGAGATTCTAAGGGTTCCTAGGATCCGGTGGGGGCGGGGTCGCCGCTTCTCCCTGCGCTGCTGGGTGCGGGATCTACAACAGGCATCGCCGCTGGCAGGAGCCTCATCTTCTTCGCGCTGGGGTCAGCCGACTCCATTTTCCTCGAGGGCGTTGCGTCGTGCTCACGGATTTGAGCAGAGTAACGAATGACGAGCCTAGTTGTAGTGCGAGCGAAGAAGAAGGGGAGCTGGGGGTTTTCTGTAGGAGTCAGGAAGAAGGGGAGTTGGGGTTTTCTGTAGGAGTGAGGTGAGGAATTTGGTGGTACGAGTGGAGCGAGCTGACGTGAGGTGGGTGGGAGCGAGGAGGAAGAAGAGCACCCATATTTTTTTGGGGGGGGGGGCGGTGTGCTGGGTGTGGGTAGCGCCTCTCATTCAGTAAATATATGGGCTTTTCAATTGATTTTACTATTTACTAGTGTGGATGGTCTGTTTTGTCTTGGGCCCAGAGAAACAATTACTACTAGTACAGTGGAGACACTCTACAGCTACCTAGAAAAACCATTACTGCTAGTACAGTGGAGACACTCTACCGCTTCTGGCTCCTCCTAGGTCATTGAAACGTCTCCCTCTACTGAATGTCATTATACTTTTGTTCACCAACATGCGGGCCATGCAGCGCGCGGTCCCAAATGCCATGCACCAAATTAGAAGGCAGTATGTAGGCCGAGAGTCACCCCGGTCGTAGCACGACAGTAACGAGCTGTCGTATCACAAAACCCCACCTCCCCGCAGTCTAAGTTTGAAGGACGAAGCAACCATCATTTCACTCTTCGATGAATCCCGTTCTCCCTCACCATCTTCAAGAAAGGCAACACTCGCATCTGCCACTGTTCTTCTCTCCCAACGAAGGGAAGGTAAGCGGATCCATGATGTTGGTATATTTTTGTTCAGAGAAAAAAAGAACTTTTGCAAAGCAGTAACCAATCCTCACTCGCTTTTTTGTTTCATTGTCATTGCGATTGTTTTTTCCTTTCAGTGGTCTCCTAGTATTCGTCAGTTTCATGATGGACCAAGGAGAACCAGGCAAAGATCTGCCGATATTGGAGCAGACGCGGGAGGCTGATCCCCACGAGACAGAGAGCTCCAAGAAGATGGAGGCAACCACCGAGCTGACCCCAGATATGCTCACGGCCACTACTGAGATGGTCAACGTCCCGTTTGAGGTTACAGCCCCCGTGGCACTGCAGGAGCAGTTTTCCCCCTTCGAGGATGTGTCCCCCCCGTTGAGCTGCCCAAGGTGATTTCCTTCTTTGCCGATCTCGATTGTGGTTTTTCATCTAAGTATGTGGTGATTTTTTTAAGAAAAGGAAGTATGTGGTGATTAATAATGCAAAATTTTATTAGCTTCGATGCCATGCTATACATAGTGGTTTAAATAACTTGTGTTTCTTATACTGAAAAGTAATTCAGAATTTGTTTCTGTTTCAATTAGAGCCCTGATGCAGACAAGGATTGTGTGGTTGTGCATGTCACTCGCTATGAGGCGGACGACCTGAATATACGCACTGGGAAAACAGAGTTCTTAGGCTGTTGGATCCTGGAAGCCATTTGCGGTTATACAATTGAAGAGTTGTATTCCAGCCTCACTGTTGTCAGGCGTGTTGTCTAGGGTGTACTGAAGCACAAGAAGTTCAAAGCTACTCCTTCGTTTGTGAGGCATACTGTTCTTGTCAAGCTTACACAGGAAGATGATGTGGCATGCCTCCACAAACAAGTTTATCAGTGGCAAGGCCACAAGGTTGTCTTCATGAAGGTTCACAGGATTGAGCTGCCGCAGGACGTCCTCGATGATGTTCATGGCAAGGTCCGTCTTGTGTCCAGCCCAAATTAGATCGAGCCATGAAATAGTTGCCCCAGTTAGTGTTTAATAGTAGTTTGGATTGTGTCTAATTATCCAAACCTTGCCTGTTATCGACCCCTCTGGGGCTAGTACTCTGTTTGAATCCGTCTATGGGAACTGCTGCTACTTATGCATGCCCGTGAATCATGTGAGAACCATCGTAATTGTTGCCGAAACAGATGCGTCCTCACTAGTTTTTTCATGAATATGGCATGGTAAGACATAAGTTGTCACGGTTTATCATACGAGCAGTGTATGTTTTGATGAAATAGAGCACTCGTTCGAGAACCGTGCGCCGACGTATACATAAGTACTTCTAAACACTGTTGGTGCTACCCCACTTGTAAGCAGTTGTGCAAAACACGGCACATTGGCTCAGCTCCCTTCAACACTAGGCTATCGACCAACTAACAATCAACAATCTGTTGTCTGACATATAAGCAACTATGTATCTTGTTACAGTGGTTCATGTAGTTAATTGAGGCCACAATGTAATAAATTCCAAACGTTCACACGCTAGTCCAGCGCTCATGTGGAACACTCACATTAAACTCGTCTTCATAAAAATCTTGAAAAGCATAAGTTAAGCAATTTTATACATCTCAATGATTCATAAAACATAACAAACATATACTAGTTCACAGCAAAACACAAAGTTGTGAGAAGGTTTACAAATCAGGAAAAAACAAGCAAGGCTTCTCTGAGCAAAGGGCCTCCCGGCAGGCTTAAATTTCCTGGAGTTCACTCTGGTTTTTTCTTGTTGCCACCATCCAGGGTTTGGTTCTCTCATTCCAGAATAACCAATTATAATTGTGGTCTCAGCTGGAATGCTGAACTGAACCATGCAGTGTACTGACCAGGTGAAATTCTTGTGCATTCCACTAAATTTAAGCACCGCTATTTGCAGAAATAAGCAGACCACAATGCCTCTTGTCCGCGCATCTGTCCAAAAAACCGCCGTGCAGCCGTGCCAGCTAGTCCTCGGTCCATGGATGAACTGGTAGAAAGTGCATTCCGAACTAGGATGCAGTTGTTTTCGCTCGTCCCTGCACTGCAATCAGGAAGTAAAATGTACGAATCAGCTTATTTTAGATTGCGTTGGTCATTCTACCTTAGTTCCTACCAATGTAGGGATACCTTGAAGACGGGAGGTTAGACAACGGCGACGAGGGATAGCCATCTCATTTTGCACAGTTGTACTAAAACTGAGGTGTGTGCTTTTGATTGCGCAGATAGAAATGATATGGAGACAGACATCCCTGTTTGCGCAAATATGAAATATGGTTATTTAAACAGTGACATATATTACTACTTTCCCCCGTTTCCTCTTAGAACCAAATCCTAGATTCATGCTACAGCTTTCCCACTTTCTTCCCTATTTGAACCAACGCTTTGAGTTGACTATATGAACTAGCTTTACTTCTAATAATAGTAGAAGTCTAGGTGGCTTTGGAACAGCAGACGGAAGTAGAAAAGAATCCACACGAAGGGGTAAGAGTTGGGCCAGTAGAGCAAGGCAGGTTTTGAAGGAATATACACCTGAGGGTCGTCGACATGTGGCAAAGACGGCGTCGGGAGGCCGCATCTTGGCCACAATACCGCAGGGAGGAAGAAGGGGTCGGAGGCCCTCCCGAGCCGGCGCTCCCTCGGAGAGAACGGCACGGCCGCCGATCGGGATGCGTGGGCAGCCGTTGGTCTCCTCCCTCGCCGCCGACGACAGCATGAACGATGCACCTACACCCCTGCCCCGGTCGAGGTTGTCCGGCCGGATTTGTGACCAGCCGTGAGCTGAGAGAGAGAGAGTGTGTGTGTGTGTGGCCACCTATGTCTTGCTTAGATCTGGAGAGCATGAGAGAGTGAACGAGAGGAACGCTAGTAAAGCAAGCGCTAAGGCTCCTTCTTTTATATATAGTGGAGTGATTTTGTTGTACCAGCTTCAAAAAAATGTGCTCCTACGTGTACCGCGAGTGGGTGTGAGAGAACTAGTGCATGCGTGCACCACTTCTCTTCGTGAGAGTACAATATACTATGCCCAAAGAACGTTCGCCGCAAGAGTAATAGTATAAGTGTGTAACGTGTGAGCTAAACTAAATTGTGCGCGCCGTCTTTTGTTTTTTAGAAGTTCTAAGGGTAGGGTGTGAAGAGCACATATGTGCGTGGCGTCTACCCGCAGATAGACGGTGGGTGCGACATGCGAGTCTGCGAGAGGACTCGGGAGAGACATGACTCGTGAGGGTGCGTGTGCGTGAGAGAGAGGGGGGCACGTATCAATGCAATGCATGTGTCCGTAAATCATTATCCGACAAACGTTCGCCACAAGCCTTTTCCTGATGAATGCCGTAAGAACTGTTAGATCGGCATCCGACAGTGTCAGTTTTGCCATGTCATTTAACAAAACAACCACTCCTCCTACACACAAATCTTCCACATGAGTGTTAGCAACTGCCGTATGCTCCCTCCATACCTAAATGTAGTGCATATAGCTTTATTGAAAATTCGAACCTCGCAAACTTTTACCGAGTTTTCGTGTACCAAATTGCACATGTAGAATACCCTGTATATATCATTTCATTCATCTTCGAGAGGTAACTATAAAGATGGGTGAGGAGTCTACAAAGAAAGACCATCGTATCACCCGCAGCAATTTCAACCATCCTTTAGTGTTAAGGAATATCATAGGAACTCTATATGATATGATTTTTATTGGATTTTTTTCCTTTAGAGCCAATTGGTTCATAGGAATAGATTCATATACTCTACATTTCAAAGGAAATAAACATGATATCATGTCTATAGCTTTAGAGCCACTTGGTTCATATGAATGGATTCCTATACTCCCTTAATTTCAAAGGAAAATAAACATTAGCGTATATTCAATAGAAAAGTTCCTATGATATGAACCAAATTACATCTCTTTACTAATCCCTCCTTATAGGAATTGAGATACATGTCATCTCTATATTCGATAGAAAAGTTCCTATGATGTGAACCAAATGACATCTCTTTTCCAATCCCTACTCATAGGAATTGAGATGCTCCATGTCATCTCTTTCCCTACAACTTCCATGTATACATATTCTATTCCTAAATAGATAGTACAACCCACTAGTAGCTTTTTTCCAAAACATGCAACTATGGCACACGAACTATATAGTGTGCCAATAACTTTGAAAGATGGTCGCTGGATGAAGCTAACCCGACAGTGCAGAGGTGGGTAAATCCGAGCACTACTGGCCGTTGGATATCATCAACATTCCACCAGATCTGCCACATGTACAATTTAGAAGACTCCATGGTTGAACTTAAGCATAATGCACAAACCTCAAAACACAAGCACTTCTCCTTTGTTCCAGAATCTTCTGTATCATAATTGATTATTATTTTTCTAAATGAATTGCCATTATTTGTTTTTTACTTTATAACTTACAATGCACAACCCCATGAATCTTAACATTTTTATAAAACTAATTGATTTTGAATGAGATGAACTATAAGAACTAAACGAACATCTACATCATGCATATATGACTCAAAGCTTTACATGCTATAGTGTGTATTTATTCATAATTTGGTTTCGAAATCTCATGCATTCAATACATGTGTACCTTACTAGTTTTGAGTAGAGTAGCAAATTTCACGCGGCCCTGGGTATATCAAAATGTAGGGCCCATGCATCATTGCCTTTCGGTCGAACCTACGTCCATAATCTTTTGTATGTACTATATCTCCACTGGTCCCCGAACCCAAAATGCTGCCTCATTCCCATAAAACCAAGCGGCCCACACATATTTAAGGCATCGACTCGAATCCGTTTACTACGACGTGGCCCCGCACGCCATAGTACTCCTACAAACCCTACCGCTGCACTCATCATCGGTTTTCTTCAAGAGGATGAGGGAGAAGCCGACTTGTAGTGGAGGCTGATACGGCTCCGTCGTATCTATAATTTTTTATTGTTCCATGCCAATATTATTCACTTTCATATACTTTTTGGCAACTTTTTATATTATTTTTGGGACTAACATATTGATCCAGTGCCCAGTGTCAGTTCCTGTCTGTTGCATGTTGTTTGTTTCGCAGAAACCCAATATCAAACGGAGTCCAAACAGGATAAAAATGGATGGAGATTTTTTTGGAATATTTATGATTTTTGGGAAGTAAAATCAATGTGAAACGGTGTCCGAGGTGGTCACGAGGTAGGGGGGCACGCCCTACCCCCCAGGTGCGCCCCTCGCCCTCGTGGTCCACCCGTAAGGCGGTTGATGCTCTTCTTCTGGCGCAAGAAAGATAATTTTATGAGAAATATCTGGGCGAAAGATTCACCCCAATCGGAGTTACGAATCTCTGGATATTTAAGAAACGGTGAAGGGGTAGAATCAGAGAAAGCAGAAACAGAGAGATAGATCCAATCTCGGAGGGGCTCTTGCCCCTCCCAAGCCATGGGAGCCAAGGACCAGAGGGGAAACCCTTCTCCCATCTAGGGAGAAGGCCAAGGAAGAAGAAGAAGAAGGGGGGCTCTCTCCCCCTTTGCTTCCGGTGGCGCCGGAACGCCGCCGGGGGCCATCATCATCACCGCGATCTTCACAAACACCGCCGTCATCTTCACCAACATCTCCATCACCTTCCCCCATCTCTATGCAGCGGTGTAACCTCTCTCTTACCCACTGTAATATCTACTTAAACATGGTGCTCAATGCTATATATTATTTCCCAATGATGTATGGCTATCCTATGATGTTTGAGTAGATCTATTCTGTCCTAATGGCTATTTGATGATCGTGATTCGTTTGAGTTGTATGTTTTATTATTGTTGCTGTCCTATAGTGCCCTCCGTGTCACGCAAGCGTGAGGGATTCCCGCTGTAGCGTGTTGCAATACGTTCATGATTCGCTTATAGTGGGTTGGTGAGTGACTGAAACACAAACCCGAGTAGGAGGGATTGTTGCGTATGGGATAAAGGGGACTTGATGCTTTAATGCTATGGTTTGGTTTTACCTGAATGAATCTTTAGTAGTTGCAGATGCTTGCTAGAGTTCCAATCATAAGTGCATATTATCCAAGTAGAGAAAGTATGTTAGCTTATGCCTCTCCCTCAAATAAAATTGCAATAATGATTACCGGTCTAGTTATCGATTGCCTAGGGACAAATAACTTTCTCGTGACAACAAGCTCTTTACTTTTACTAATTTAGTTGTGTCTTTATCTAAACAGCCCCTAGTTTATATTTGCGTGTTCTTTACTTTCTTGCAAGCCTATCCTATCACACCTACAAAGTACTTCTAGTTTCATACTTGTTCTAGGAAAAGCGAACATCAAGCGTGCGTAGAGTTGTGTCGGTGGTCGATAGAACTTGAGGGAATATTTATTCTACCTGTAGATCCTCGTTGGCTTCGACACTCTTACTTATCAAAAGAGGCTACAACTATCCCCTATACTTGTGGGTTATCAAGACCTTTTTCTGGCACCGTTGTCGGGGAGCAATAGCGTGGGGTGAATATTCTCGTGTGTGCTTGTTTGCTTTATCACTAAGTAATTTTTATTTGCTGTTCTTAGTTGTTTCTATCTTTAGTCATGGGTAGGAAACGCAAAATACCAAAAAAATAGTTGTACCTGCTGAACCAATGGTTGAAGAACCACTCAAAATGTATCACATTGCTGAAGCTTATTACTTGGATCATCTTCAATCCCTATGTGCTCGTGCTGAAACCCCAACTAGCTTAGTTGAGGGAAAATCTTTAGATGAGCATGCTTGTTATGTGCGACACCGTATATCTGAAAAGGGAAACTATTATGGGATGAAATCCAACGTTTACAATGCTATGCTTGGAATTTATGTTGGGAATATGATTTTACTTGTTGTTCTGAAAGCCCTAAAAAACACTTTCCCTACCAATGTGAGTTTATTGATAATGGGATCCTATCTTCGTATGCTAAGGGTGTTTATAGTTACTATGATGTTCAACAAATTGAAAAATTTGTTGCCTTTAAGGGTGCTTTTGAAATTGCTATTTTGATTGAAAAGTATGATGCTACTCTTTACAATGAAAATTTTACCATACTTGAATATTGTTATGAGAATTATGCTTCTAATGCCTATGTTAAACAATTTATTAAGGAAGTCTCCACCGTCCAAGAAGAGACTAATATTTTGCAGGAAGCTATGGAAGAAGAAATTGATGAAATTGTGAGCTCATTGGATGAAAAAGATGATGAGGAGAGCGAAGAACAAAAGGAGGAAGAGCGGATTGATCACCCGTGCCCACCTTCTAATGAGAGTAACTCTTCAACTCATACATTTTTTAATTCCCCTTCGTGTTTACCGAAGGATGACTGCTATGATGATTGCTATGATCCCATTGATTCTCTTGAAATATCCCTTTTTGATGATGCTTGCTATGCTTGTGGACAAGATGCCAATACAAATGATGCTTATGGAGATGAACTTGCTATAGTTCCTTATTTTAAACATGAAATTGTTGCTATTGCACCCACGCATGATAGTCCTATTATCTTTTTGAATTCTCCAAACTACACTTTATCGAAGAAGTTTGTGCTTATTAAGGATTATATTGATGGGTTGCGTTTTACCATTGCACATGATGATTTTGATAAATGTAATATGCATGTGCTTGCTGGTCCTACTTGCAATTATTATGAGAGAGGAACTATTTCTCCATCTCTCCATGTTTCCCACACGATAGAATTGCAAGAAACTGTTTATACTATGCATTGGCCTTTACTTTGTGTGCATGAATTGTTCTCTTATGACATGCCGATGCATAGGAAGAGAGTTAGAATTCGTTGTTGCATGATATATGTTACTTTGTGCTCACTACTAAATTACAAATCATTGTTAATTAAAATTGGCTTTCATATACCTTGGGATCCGGGTGGATTCATTACTTGAGCACTATATGCCAAACTTAATGGCTTTAAAGAAAGCGCTGCCAGGGAGACAACCTGGAAGTTTTAGAGAGTCATTTATTTCTGTTGAGTGCTTTCATATAGTTCAAAAACAACAAAAATAAAGAGGGGAACCCAAAAACTTTTCAAAAAGGAAAGTGAAAGTGAGAGAGACAAGCA
Source organism: Triticum dicoccoides (assembly GCF_002162155.2). Taxonomy (NCBI): domain Eukaryota; kingdom Viridiplantae; phylum Streptophyta; class Magnoliopsida; order Poales; family Poaceae; genus Triticum; species Triticum dicoccoides. The sequence continues at coordinate 456,648,204 of NC_041387.1, read as the reverse complement.
TTGTTGAAGTGGGAGAGCTCCTTGAACTTTGTTCATGATCACGGATACTTTGTGATTCTTGATTACAGAAACTTATCATCAAAAATAATTATCCCCTTTTATAATTCCATTGTATTATAAAAATAATGTGCCAAGGTTTGCCTTTAGGATGTTTACAATGCTAATTGGTTTGTACGGTGCAGGACAGAAACTTTGGCTGTAGTGCACGATTTTACATTTTTACCTGGAACGTAAATTGGTTCTGATTCCTTTTGCACTGTCTTTCTATACAACTTTTTTATTTTTCCTAATTTTGGTAGAATTTTTAAAGTATCAGAAGTATGGTGAATGTTCAGATTGTTACAGACTGTTCTGTTTTTGACAGATTCTGTTTTTGATGCATAGTTTGCTTGTTTTGATGAATCTATCAATTTATATCAGTGGATTAAGCCATGAAAATGTTATATTACAGTAGACACAATGCAAAAACAAAATATGAATTGGTTTGCAATAGTACTTAGAGTGGTAATTTGCTTTATTATACTAATGGATCTTACCGAGTTTTCTGTTGAAGTTTTGTGTCGATGTAGTGTCTAATCGAGGATGTTTCGATATGAGAAGAAGGAAGAGAGGCAAGAGCTCAAGCTTGGGGATGCCCGAGGCACCCCAAGTAAATATTCAAGGAGACTCAAGCGTCTAAGCTTGGGGATGCTGGTAAGGCATCCCCTCTTTCTTCAACAAGTATCGGTATGTTTTCGAATTTGTTTCGTTCATGCATTATGTGCAAGTCTTGGAGCGTCTTTTGCATTTAGTTTTCTTTTTTCTTTTATGCACCATGCTGGTATGAGATAGTCCTTGGTTGATTTACAGAATGCTCATTGCACCTCACTTAAATCTTTTGAGTATGGCTTTATAGAATGCTTCATGTGCTTCACTTATATCATTTGAAGTTTGGATTGCCTGTTTCTCTTCAAATAGAAAACCGTCATTTGTAGAATGCTCCTTTTCTTCACTTATATTTGTTAGAGCGTGGGCATATCTTTTGTAGAAAGAATTAAACTCTCTTGCTTCACTTATATCTATTTAGAGAGATGACAGGAATTGGTCATTCACATGGTTAGTCATAAAATCCTACATAAACTTGTAAGATCACTGAATATGATATGTTTGATTCCTTGCAATAGTTTTGCGATATAAAGATGGTGATATTAGAGTCATGCTAGTGGGTGGTTGTGAATTGTAGAGACACTTGTGTTGAGGTTTGTGATTCCCGTAGCATACACGTATGGTGAACCGCTTTGTGATGAAGTTGGAGCACAATTTTATTTATTGATTTTCTTCCTTATGAGTGGCGGTCGGGGACGAGCGATGGTCTTTTCCTACCAATCTATCCCCATAGGAGCATCCGCGTAGTACTTTGTTTTCAATGGCTTGTAGATTTTTGCAATAAGTATATGAGTTCTTTATGACTAGTGTTGAGCCCATGGATTATACGCACTCTCACCCTTCCACCATTGCTAGCCTCTCTTGTGCCGCGCAACTTTCACCGGTACCATACAACCACCATATATCTTCCTCAAAACAGGCACCATACCTACCTATCATGGCATTTACATAGCCATTCCGAGATATATTGCCATGCAACTTCCATCATCATCATCATATACATGACTTGAGCGTTCATTGTCATATTGCTTTGCATGATCGTAAGATAGCTAGCATGATGTCTTCATGGCTTGTCTGTTTTTTGATGTCATTGCTACACTAGATCATTGCACATCTCGGTACACCGCCGGAGGCATTCATATAGAGTCATATCTTTGTTCTAGATATCGAGTTGTAATATTGAGTTGTAAGTAAATAGAAGTGTGATGATCATCATTATTAGAGCATTGCCCCAGTGAGGAAAGGATGATGGAGACAATGATTCCCCCACAAGTCAGGATGAGACTCCGGACTTTACAAAAAAAGAGAGGCCAAAGAAGCCCAAATAAAAAAAAGAGGCCAAAGAAGCCCACCAAAAAAATGAGAGAAAAATAGAGAAGGGGCAATGTTACTATCCTTTTACCACACTTGTGCTTCAGAGTAGCACCATGTTCTTCATAGAGAGAGCCTCCTATGCTTTCACTTTCATATACTAGTGGGAATTTTCATTATAGAACTTGGCTTGTATATTCCGATGATGGGCTTCCTCAAATGCCCGAGGTCTTCATGAGCAAGCAAGTTGGATGCACACCCACTTAGTTTCAGTTTGAGCTTTCATACACTTATAGCTCTAGTGCATCTGTTGCATGGAAATCCCTACTCACTCACATTGATATCTATTGATGCGCATCTCCATAGCCCATTGATACGCCTAGTTAATGTGAGACTTCCTCCCTTTTTGTCTTCTCCACATAACCCCCACCATCATTTTCTATTCCACCTATAGTGCTATATCCATGGCTCACGCTCATGTATTGCGTGAAAGTTGAAATTTTTTGAGATTATTAAAGTATGAAACAATTGCTTGGCTTGTCATCGAGGTTGTGCATAATTAAATACTTTGTGTGATGAAGATAGAGCAACAGCCAGACTATATGATTTTGTAGGGATAACTTTCTATCGCCATGTTGTTTTGAAAATACATGATTGCTTTATTGGTACGCTCGAAGTATTATTGCTTTTATGTCAAATGATAGACTATTGCTTTGAATCACTCGTGTCTTAATATTCATGCCATGATTATACATATGATCAAGATTATGCTAGGTAGCATTCCACATCAAAAATTATTCTTTTTTATCATTTACCTACTCGAGGACGAGCAGGAATTAAGCTTGGGGATGCTAATACGTCTCCGTCGTATCTATAATTTTTGATTGTTCCATGCCAATATTATTAACTTTCATATACATTTTGGCAACTTTTTATATTATTTTTGGGACTAACATATTGATCCAGTGCCCAGTGCCAGTTCCTCTCTGTTTCATGTTTTTTGTTTCGCAGAAACACAATATCAAATGGAGTCCAAACGGGATAAAAACGGACGGAGATTTTTTTGGAATATTTATGATTTTTGGGAAGTAAAATCAATGCGAAACGGTGTCCGAGGTGGTCACGAGGTAGGGGGGCATGCCCTACCCCCCCAGGCGCGCCCCTGGCCCTCGTGGTCCACCCGTAAGGCGGTTGATGCTCTTCTTCTGGTGCAAGAAATATAATTTTATGAGAAAGATCTGGGCGAAAGATCACCCCATTCGGAGTTACGGATCTCCGGATATTTAAGAAACAGTGAAGGGGTAGAATCGGAGAACGCAAAAACAGAGAGATGGATCCAATCTCGGAGGGGCTCTCGCCCCTCCCAAGCCATGGGAGCCAAGGACCAGAGGGGAAACCCTTCTCCCATCTAGGGAGAAGGCCAAGGAAGAAGAAGAAGAAGGGGGTCTCTCTCCCCCTTGCTTCCGGTGGCGCCGGAACACCGCCGGGGGCCATCATCATCACCGCGATATTCACCAACACTGCCGTCATCTTCACCAACATCTCCATCACCTTCCCCCATCTCTATGCAGCGGTGTAACCTCTCTCTTATCCGCTGTAATCTCTACTTAAACATGGTGCTCAACACTATATATTATTTCCCAATGATGTATGGCTATCCTATGATGTTTGAGTAGATCTGTTTTGTCCTAATGGCTATTTGATGATCGTGATTGGTTTGAGTTGTATGTTTTATTATTGGTGCTGTCCTATGGTGCCCTCCGTGTCGCGCAAGCGTGAGGGATTCCCGCTGTAGGGTGTTGCAATATGTTCATGATTCGCTTATAGTGGGTTGGTGAGTGACTGAAACACAAACCCGAGTAGGAGGGATTGTTGCGTATGGGATAAAGGGGACTTGATGCTTTAATGCTATGGTTGGGTTTTACCTTAATGAATCTTTAGTAGTTGCGGATGCTTGCTAGAGTTCCAATCATAAGTGCATATGATCCTAGTAGAGAAAGTATGTTAGCTTATGCCTCTCCCTCAAATAAATTGCAATAATTATTACCGGTCTAGTTATCGATTGCCTAGGGACAAATAACTTTCTCATGACAACAAGCTCTTTACTTTTACGAATTTAGTTGTGTCTTTATATAAACAGCCCCTAGTTTATATTTACGTGTTCTTTACTTTCTTGCAAGCCTATCCTATCACAGCTACAAAGTACTTCTAGTTTCATACTTGTTCTAGGTAAAGCGAACGTCAAGCGTGCGTAGAGTTGTATCGGTGGTTGATAGAACTTGAGGGAATATTTATTCTACCTTTAGCTCCTTGTTGGGTTTGACACTCTTACTTATCGAAAGAGGCTACAACTATCCCCTATACTTGTGGGTTATCAGAGGCGCTTTCCAAAAAAAGAATCTGTAGTGGAGACCCCTACCCTAGGGTGCCCTAGGTAGCTTCCACACGCATCATTGTTTTCTCTTTTCTTTATGCTCTTGCATGCTAGAGTGAAATAATGGTTGCTTCGTCCGTCCAGCTTAATGCGGGAAAGGTGGGGCTTTGTGATTTGACCCCTCATCGCTCATTTTCTACTACTGCGGCGCTACGACCGGGGTGCCTCCAATTCCAACCGCTGCTCCGAACTATAATTTGGTGCATCGCACGTGGAACAAGATGGTGGATGAGCCACATGTCTGCCAAAGGGGTCCTGTTAAGTGTGTCGCCATTTCGTGTGCGGACTGACCCTGCTTGAGTTGCTACGCCAACACGACAGTAGCAGCCTACCACTTGGTTTTCTTCTCTGTGAATCCCGACTATATTGATCTAAAAAGATACGTGCTGAACTACCCTCTCCGTCTCAGTTTTTTATTTGTAGGCTTCTCGGTTTATAAGGCCTGCATATAGTTCTAGGTCATCCATTTGACTAACTAAATATGAGTTACTATGTTGCAAAAAGTATATCATCGGATTCTTATTGGTTGATATGTGAAGAAACAAGAAACGAGGTAGAAGTTAATGCGCCGCGCCTTAGTATTTTGGGATTATTTGGTTCTCGTAAGATGAGTTACTCACCTAGACGGAGGGAGTAGTTGTATTTAAAAGTCGAGGGCGGGGGGGGGGGCAGTTCCGCCTAGTCGGTTCGATAGAGACGCAAGAAGATAAGGGAGTAGGCTGCTGCAAATGTAGGGTTGTGTGATTTGACAGCGAGTTACTAATGGACAGGTGGGGCCCCGTGATTTGACTTGCCATTATCATTTTAACTGCGGCGCTACGACCAGCATGAGTCTCCCGATTCCTGACCACCTCCATACAGGTGCCTCTCCAAATGCTCCACCATGTAGTAGAGGCTGGCTCTTGCATGAGAGCCCACTTCTCCACTTTTTCCTTGCCTCTCTTTCCTCCACATATGCGAAAATGCCACGTAAAGCGCACTATTGTACTTATTTGGTCCTACAGGTGCTTAATCTTGCCACATAGGCATAAAGTCTGATGTGGCAAGTTAATCAAGAAGAGAGAGACTAGTTTGGTGACCCAAGGAAGAAACGGTGCTAAGCGCGTGTACCTAGGTGAAAAGACAATTTTGAGTCTATAGCTATTTAAATGAAGCAAACTTAGCAACACCATTTCATTGGAAGAGGTCACTCCTTGGCAAATGCAATAAATACTAGTACTCCCTGTGTCCCATAATATAAGAACGTTTTTGCCACTACACTAGTGTCAAAAACGTTCTCATATTATGGGACGGAGGGAGTATGAAGAAGGAGATAGAGAGGAGTAAAAATAATACACTTATAGCCAACCTTATAGCCAACCTTGTTGTAGTATGAGTGACTAAGTGATGACTATGTATGACATGCCAACATCAGATAGCCTAACACACCGTGTTAAATCTCCAAGGGCGCAACCGCGCGAGCGACGCGACGGTCGTGGTCGGCGCGACCATGATATGGGCTGCTCGCAGCCCTTGGATCTGAGATCAAACGGTCGCATGCTAAGTTGCTGAAAATTTGTAGAATAACCCTCCAGGATAGGATATTCACCCATAGGTCTAGAATCCCGCCATGCAACCATTCGATCTCAGATCCAAGGGCTCTCGGAAGCCCGTATCATGGGAGAATGGAAAGCCACTACCCTGCCGTTCGCACGCTGGCAGTTCGCTCCTACTCGTCCCCGCACGTCCTTTAATACTACGGCGGTTCACTCCTAGTCGTCCCGTCCATTCACATTACGGCAGTTCCACTAATCCTAACTCTCCTCCCAAATCCATGGCGTCCCAAATCTCCCCGATCGGCAGTGAGTACAAGGTTAGAACCATCACCGGCAATGAGTTCGACGTCATCTACACCCGTACTTCCACGACGGTGAAAGGATGCTTTTCTCGTTTTAGACGCATGTTCGAAAACTCAGATGATGAGTGGGTCGCTGGGCAAGATGTTGAGTACACCATAGTCCTGGGACGAGAGAAGGATCTAAAGGACAAAGAGAGGAATAAGCCCGCCGTGATCCAGGTTTGCGTACATAATGTTTGCTTGGTCTACCACATATGCCATGCCGACGTTGAGTGCTAGGATTTTAAGAACTTCCTCGAGGATAAAACAGTGAAATTCGTTACTGTAGACTTTAAGAACGACAAAGAAGTCCTAGGTCGGATAGGCCTCGTTGTAGGCAACCCTTTGGACCTCCAGAAGAATCGGCTGGTGCCCTCTCGTCATCCCTCAATGCTGACCCTGGCAGGGGCCATGGTTCATCCTTCGTACCGTAAACTGGAGAAACCTCATTACACGTTTCATCGTCATGCATGGCAGCGGAATGTACTAGATATAGAGCACATCCACTACGCTGCAATGGATGGCTACCTTTGTTTCAATATCTACAAGGGTTGGATGAAGAGCAACAGCCAAGTTGGCGGTTCAAGCAAAGAAGTATCGGCCAAGACGAAGAGGGACAAGGACGAAGTCGAGGACGTGGACGAGGACTCCGAGTAAGGTGGCATTGTTGTTGCTCATGGTGGTTCTAAACTTCTAATGCAGTGTCTACCGGGTTAGTTGCATAGTTTAATTTCAGGTGTGCTTAGTTTAATTTGAGGGGTGTGTTGTGCTGAGCCCCCAGCAGAACTATGTTATGTTTCTTCTCGTTACTTTAACTCTTCAGTATGTACATACTACTAGTATTTCTTTAATAGAATTTAGCACTCCAATTAAGCATGTACTAGCTTTTTTAATAGTACTATATGCATAATTTGGCGACGAGCGCTCTCTATATGTACCACCTTTTTTTTTAATTTCAATTTTTGCTCCATGGCGCAATTCATCGATAGTACTACTGTACAAAAGTAAACATTTTTTAAAAGGCTAGAGTACTGTTCATCACATATATATATAGCCAGTTAAATTCTCAACCTAGAATGACGTGCATGCCATGTAGTAAACCGATACAGAGGAAGTATAGTAAAAATGAGGTGATTTTACCGAGCGATCGGCGGGGGAGCATGGCCTGACATGCGGTCCCACATGTCATGATGTACCAAGGCGATGCGCGTGTCCCTCTTGAGGCAGAAGCAATACTAGTACGTGGTTTGAGATGATGTTGAACCGAAGTGTGAAATAATGGTTGCTTCGTCCATCTGGGAAGGTGCGGCATTGTGATTTGACGTCTCATTGCTCATTACTACTACTGGGCCAGTACGAGTGGGGTGCGTCCCCCCTGTTGTTCTGCACTGTTATTTGGTGCATGACACGTCGACCCGGTTGCTATATGTCCCACATGTCGGCGATGGGAAGTACAGAATTCATGAAAGGGACCGTCGACGGAGGAGTATACTACAGAATTCATGAAAGGGAGCGACTTAGTTTTGGAAAAATCTGTTTTTAATGAGTACGTACCCACTAGGGTTTATAGGGCTCATCTAAAAAACATTCATTTTTTCGTTCAATAAGTCTCTATTCTACTATACTAGTAGTAGTACCATTACATGTTGGATTTCGAGGTGCGTTAGATCACCCGACGCAAGCATCGTCAAGAGGAAACTAACCAATGCATGTACAAGTTCATGAAAATTTAGTGGTCATTCATGCATTCGATCTAATTAATGCCTCGGTAAACATAACTTCTTGAGAAAAACGAGTGTACTGTGCAAACTACGAAATTAATTTGACCACTCACCGTCTACCTTAGTTGCAGAGAGATTTTGAAATTGAGCCATAAAATGGAAAGGAGGGAGTAGTAACTTTTGTCTCGATTACTATTTGTGGCCTTGTATAGATGCAAAATGTATTTTTTTATAGTGGCCTTGTATAAGTAAATGGAGGGTGTACTAACCAAAGTACGCAGTAGGGACGAGGAGTAAACGGAGGGAGTAGTAAAATTTTCTCCTCTTGCTGCGAGCCACCGCGCGCGTGGGCGAGGGAGCGGGCATAAAGGCGTACAGTAGTAGTAAGCTTCACCTCATCCTGCGAGCCACCATGCCCGTGGGCGGGGGAGATAGTGTACTAAGCAAGCTTCTCCTCGTTCTGCGAGTTGACAGGACACATCATAAGTACTCCAGTTTATAGAGCCTTGCCTCTAAGGTAGGCCCCACATGGTTTGCCTCTTTTTTTAATTTAACATAATGCGTCAAGGCGCAATTTGTTTGTTCACCCGTGGTAGACGATCCTCCCTCCACCAAGTGGAAAACCAGTACACGTGCCAAATTACCACGTGGGCTGCCTTTTTCGTACAGAAATGAGCTCCAACGTGTACCCGCGCGGGTGTGGTTGGGAAAGAGACGGGAGTACGTGCGCCGTGCGTGCACCTCTTCTCTTCGTGCACGTCCCCCACCTACGTGGGTGTGTGTGTGAGAGAGATACAAACCTAGACATAATGCGCCGTCCATCCCCATGCCTCCGCCCAGTCCGACCACCAGTCACCACCATGGCACCACGCCCCACTCCTCCTCACCTTATCTCTCATATTTCGTCCTCCATTTTTATATACAAGGGGCCACTATCAAAATTACAATTTGCAGATATACAAGGCCACTAAAACTAATTGATGCAATATTAATGATGTTTGCCTCATGGTACTAGCAAAGGAGGACATTAATTATCCCTTGCATGCATGCGGGAGTTTGTAAAAAAATGCATCTTGATGTTCCGTGCAATGCATGGGCATCTTGCTAAAACAACACATGGCAAAATTCCACGGCGAACGAGGGATTTGAATCTGTTCGGAGGGGCTATTTGGATCTTGCCCGGGGTAGCCAAAATATTGGCGACCCTTTTGTCCACCGGTGCCTTTGCCACCGATGAACGAGGAATGGCTCGGGTGCTCATGCTATCAGGCATCCTCTAGCGCGCACGTTGGAGATGAGCTTGCACGAGCTGTGTTTTTTTGTCCCACAATGCCGCCCGAGCCGCTCGCAGACCGACCGACAACCCACAAATTACGCCATCCAACCGTAGCCGCACACATTATGACAGCAACTCAACCAACCGGACGAAATTCACGCAAACACGTAGACAAACTGATATTTCGTATAAACAACGACGGAAATCATATAAAATACCGGATTTTCACACAAACATGACGGATTTCATTACATTCAAATGAACTAAGTGGTGCTAGTTCTGGACATCACATGTATATAATACCTGGCCTAAATGGTCGCCCGCCGATCGATTTGTGTTCCTCATGTCCGGCAGCATGATCACCGGGCTGCCGGGAGCCCTGGAGGTATATGCTTCAGCACAAAGGACGGATCACTTCCCCACTGCCCAACTGATATCATTGGCTGGTGCCGAAGATGATTGTGGCCGGCACCGGTTTGAGTTCATCACCGGCCACTACTTCGTCATGGCCGGCACCGGCTCGAGTTCATCCTAACATTCCCCTCTTCCGTAGAGACCATGCGGGGTCAACGAAGGTCCTCGCAACAAAAGGATCCAGCTAGACACCTGCTGTGTTCGCCGGCGTCGCCTCCGCGGTGGCCTTCATGGGACCCAAGCAGTAGCGGCCTCCCGTGTTCTACTTCTCCTCGATGATGGCGGCGGATGCGGACGCGCTGGCCACTGACTCGTCGCTCTCTGCGCACCCGGCTTCTGTCGCTGCTTGCATGGCGCGGCCGCCGGCATGGGAGTATGGCCACAGAAACGGGAGACGCGGTACGAGGCGGTGGCGTGGACGGCAGCAACGATGCCCGTGCGCCGCTCCTCATCGAGCTGGCCTGGAGCGGCGAGTTGCTGAACTGTGCACCGGCTTGGGGCGGCAACTGGCTCCGTCGAGCGAGGGAAGGGAGGTGGATCAGCGAGCTGCATAGCTCGTATCCGGCGGGCTATCCAGCCGGCTTGGTTGCGGAATAACTACTCTTCGTAAGCCATTGTAAGAGTGGACAAAATGGTGGAGGAGATAGAGGAGCGGTGGAGGTGTGCGATTCTTGGCCCGCGTTTGGCCTCGTTTAAATAGGAGATTAAATAGACGAGGGATGGGAGGAGCTCGGCCGGCGTTGCGTTTAACGCCGGCCCGGTCATGAACGGACGTGTGTCCAGAGTGGGTTTCTCGGCTTCCACACGGGTGGGTTTCATGGAGGCGTTTGAATGCGGCACGGAGGCGTGTTCAGCCGGGCGTGCCGCGAGTGGCGCCCTCGACTCTGACCTAGGACACCGCGCCGTTCTTCCACTGACGTGTGGGCTCTTTGGGTGCATGGCCTGCATGTCAGTGACCCAACACAGGCAGCGCACAGCAGAGGAACCTTTGGTGGGCCACGGCGGTCAGAAGCGGGCATTTCATAAACCGATGATTGTTCATTGAGTGTGACGTCATCTTTTTCATGTAGTTAAGCATACTATGTTGATAGCTCGTTCGATACGTTGTGATTCATAAAGACCGCTGCAAACATCAATGTTCTGCTTATCACAAATAAGATTGATTAATACCCGTAACAATCCATGTCCTTAACAAAGGGTGCATGCATGTATAGGTTGAGCGTGTGTCTTGCGTCGTGTGTTGTGTGCATGCAGGCGTGCGAATGTTGCGTGCGTGCAAGGGTGCGTTTCAGTGTTGCATGCATGGGTGCGTATGTGTGTGTGTGTTTGTGAGTGCATGTGTACGTGTCAGTGTTGCATGCCAGCATGCGTGCGTGTGTACGTTATGTGTACGTGTCAGTGTTGCACACCTACATGCATGCGTGTCTTGCGTGCGTGCATGTGTACGTGCGGGGTGAGGCTACACGTCAGTCGACTGCCTTTTTCATCTCTGGTCATTAGATTTTCCAGCCGTTGGATACGAAAACAAGGGCCTCCTGTTTATCATCAAACTCCACCCCCCTGAGCCGCTAGCCACCACCGGCCGAACCACCCTCCCCAAAACCACTCCCCACCGCCGGTCC
>NC_041387.1:456590127-456636518 GCF_002162155.2 Triticum dicoccoides | reverse complement strand
GTGATCCCCACCCCACCGCCCAATGAACGCCCCCCAACCGCCGGTGACTACCAACCAGAGGTCTCACGACTTCGAATACCCACCGAACACTAGTTTATTACCATTTTTGTCCTTCATATACGCGCTGACGAGTGGGCCCTATGGTAATGTACGCTGCTGAATGTGGACCGTTTGACTGGTCAATTGATCGTGTTATCAACAAATTACGGAGCTGTATGGTGAGCCAGTGACCGTATGATCACCCTAAAATGTACTCCTATTTTATTAACACAGTACAGACTCAAACTACCATTTCTTTCTTTCATATACGGCATGACAGGTGGGCCCCACGGTTACGCGCCCCGATGGTGCAACACTAGTTGTGCCGTTTGACTGGTCAGTTGATTGTGTCATCAAAAAAATACGGAGTTGTACGGCTGAGCCAGTGACCGTATAATCATGACATGTATTTGTTTAACATGGTACAGACGCAAGGGCTCATATATACGCGCAAGCACTCACCGCTATAAGCGCACACACGCGAACCCTACCCCTATGAGCACCTTCGAGAGAGTGGGCCAGCATATATGATCTTGAGATTTTACGAAGTCACCATAGGTGCCTCGTAGTCGAGTGGAACGTCTCCTCCCACTGAACGTACATCGCCGGAAAATACTGAAATTAACACAAGATAAATGCGAGCACCGGGACTTTAACCTTGGTGGGCTCGAGAAACCACTATCCTCTAACCATCCAACCACATGTTGGTTAGCACGACAAAATGTATGTGGTGACTGTGATGAGCTTATTCTGAAGTCCAGTGACCATATCGTGCTTTCGCTTCAAATACAATGATCGTAAGTGTCGTCAACAAAATACGGAGCACACATCAAATGCAAAGTCTGTCAGTGTCATCAACAAAATATGGAGACGTATCGTGAGCTAGATACCATTGTACTATTGTATATGCTTATTTTCTTAGTGGCCGATTGCGTGTGTGGTGTGGTGGGCACATCATTTCTAGTTGTGGTGGGTCAACGTGAAGACTCATGGGTCGGTTCCATCCTGCGCCACATATAGGTTGGACCGAGACATGTTATACGAAGACCCATGTGGAGGACTCGGCGTACAACACGAAGCTACCAGAGTCGCGGAGGACTCTATCCCCACTGGTGATAACCCGACTATATATGATTTGTAACCCTAGGCCCTTAGTATGTTATACAAGCTTGGGGGCTAGTTCATCGATAGTATACACACACGCACAATGCCTGGTATTCATGTGTACTTTGTACACACCCCTATCACTAATATACAGTACCAGGAGTTGGCTCTTTCTTCAACTGCAAGGGTCCGATCCGAACTAGGGTAAAACTTTGCCTCGTATTACCATCCAGCCTAACAACCAGGGATATCCTACCGAATGATATGATGAAATCATATCTGCCAACCACTATTAGAGAGGTGTGTTGGGGGGGGGGCAATGTGTGCGAGAGAGGCCTAAAGATAATGCGCGTGCGGGAGACACGTAGGCACATATATGTGCGTATAGAGGGCTAGTAGAGACCGTGCATGTGTATATATGCATGTGAGAGAAATAGTGTTTTCCAACTGAGATTAGTGAAAAGAGTGGTACATAGTAGTCAGAAAGAGAGAGATAGAGAGAAACAGAGAGAGCATGTGCGTGAGACACCCCGACACCCTGAGAGAGATTGTGAGCATGCGTGAAAGAGAAATGCCGATGCATATAAAGTGTGTGCACTTATGCGTTAGATAGAGATATATATAATGCGTTTGTGAGAACGAGGCGAGGCATAGTGCATCTACGTGTAAAAGGCGGTTCTACGCATTAAATTAAAATATAAATGGCATTATTATTTTTGGATGAGATCAGGAATTTTGCAAAATTGCGTATGGACGAAAATCGGTCTATCAGACACCCATACTCTATTGAATTCTAGCATGTGCATGTGTTTATTTCATATTATCGATCCATAGAGTGAGAGCGGTTTGAAATACAGGCAATGGATGCTTTTGCAATTCATATATAAACATTAATTAGTGCACTCCATGTTGTTAGTGTGAAGCACTTTATACATTTGTCACTTGCATGGATACATTCCAAATTGCTAGCTACGAAATAAAATACATGTCGAATTCAACATAAAGGGGGTTTTGAAGATTCGAATTCATAGGAAGTGCATTCATCTATTTGAACCCGAGATAATGGCGTTTGTAAATCAGATGTAAAAGGGGGCATCAATCTTTGTTGTGAGTTTGAACATGCTATATATATTCATACGCATATCTAACTTTTTTTTGCAACCAAGGAGATTATATCTGGAACCATGCATGAACTGAGGTAAGTTGCATATTTTTTAATATATACTCGTGTACAATGTATATTCAAATGTACCCCCTCCATTCCAAAATAATCATAGCTTTAGGATTTTCAAGAGTAAAGATTTGTGAAGTTTGACAAATCCTGAAAGTTCAATTCAAGAGAACCGAAAACATTAATGCTTCTGTTCCCAAATATTGAACGAAGCGCCAAATAGGACTCTGGTCACCCGAAACTGCGCGAGACTAATGTTTTGGTGGTAGGAAATTACTATCCTGACTCTGGCCTGTGTAGCCTATCGGCCCAATGTCCAAAGGTCTAAACCGGGGTAGGTTTGTAACTTCACCAAGACGCCAGTCTCAACCGCCTCCGAGAAGCATTCATACGCTGTGGGCGCCTAAACACCCATGCGCTCGGCTGAAATCTATCCCGCCCACATTTGGGACACCTGACATGACTGTCCTACCCACAACCCGCAATATGTCCAAAATTTTAGATGGGGGCAAAGTTTGTAACTTTCCCCAAATTTCAAACAAGCGTGTCTCAAACCGAAACATTGTTCCCCCTTAGTTCCCCGCCTCCCTCCGTTTCCCCATTCATACTCTGTGGGTGCGAAAACGCCCTCTCCACCAGCCGCGAAACCCCGGCCTCCTCCGTCCTCCACCCCATAGCGGCCAGTCCACCGCCGCCCTCCTCCATCACACCGGAGCCGGTACCCCGATGTTGTCATCCAATGCAACCGCAACCGCAACGCCCTCAAGGACTTAGCAGCTGAAGCCGAGGCAGAGCTGCCTCCACGACGCCGATGCCGACGTGCACCGTACCAGAACCACTCTGACCACGCCATCCTGCGCCTCACTGCTGCGACTCCACTGCCGCAACCGTCCACCGCACCGGAGCTGTTCCCGCTACGCCGTCGTTCGCCGCCTCAGATTTGCTTCCCCGCCACCGACAAACGGCCACCGCACCACACTCAACAACTTGGCCATGGGTTCGTCCAAGGCTGCACCATCCTCCACAACTTCTGGTTTTCGGCGAACAACAAGATCGTCGGAAAAACAGAAGGAGGACACAGCACTACCAGCAGAAAGAGGTACTCCTCTTCCCTTATTCATGCAAATCTTACGTCTCCACTCACACCGTATTCATCCCATGAAAGAAACTAGTTGAGCGCTTCTTACTGCATCTTCTTCGTGATACTAAATGCACAAGGTTTCCTCCCTTTTACTATTTCACCTTTGCTAGAGGTCAGTAGCCCGCCTGGATTTCAATTCAGGGTCAGTCGAACCACAATTAAAAGAAGAAGCACCCTCTTAGGCACGCGGAGCACCTAGTCCACCTGTTCCCCGGGGAAGCGGCGCATCGCTGTCTATCATAGGGGTGTGGGGCGCAGGGGCTGCTTGCGCCCAATCTGGAGGTCGGTGGGGCTTGAATGGATGGCCGGGGGTGGCCAAGCATGGCGGTGCAGTGAGGTCGAGGGGAGGGAGCAAGCAGGGGAGGAATACTGGACTGGTGGTCGCTGGCGTTTTGAGGAAGATCGTCAACACTGACTGGCTGGAGGTAGATGAAGGTGATCTGCCCGTTCTTTGTACATCGGACGGTGCAGAAAAAATGGACTGACCTATTTGCTTTCAGTCGACTGTTATTTTCATAGAATCCTGTAGTAATTGAGTGCGCCATGCATGTTGTAGAGCTATCATATGTCTCCCATCATTTATTTCTCACCGACCTGCTATCTGCTACCTTTACACTGTACTAATTGTGCACGCACTTCACCCATACTGACACTATTGTTTTTTATGCATGGGTATTTCGAACTCTGACGCAATGTTGATGAATGCAGAAAAGAAAAGACAGAAGGCGCTCGAGTGTAATTCGAAGATAAGCACTAAGTGTTTCTATGCTCTAATGGGTGCAGTGTCAGCAGTTCGAGACAGTAAACGTAGCTCTGCAGTTGATGATCTCAATTGCCACACACAACCATCCCAGGTGCTTGGTTTAACTTCGCGCTGTCAAATGTGGTTGCATGTTGCATATGGTGTCTAGCTTGTATTGCTTCCAATTTGGTTAAATTGCATCTGCTTTACACATTATACCTTTGATAATGACATGTCTTCCTGTTTTTGATACATACTACTATGTCTATTAACCATGTTCATACATCAAACTAATGCTCTTTTGTATCCCTCGTCAATCACTTATGATGAGACAGTCACCCGGGTGGGTTACTGTGAGACGCCCTACTCGTTTAAAGAGTGCAGTGTCATCCTCCCCACATGATTCTCAAGAAACAGCAAGGCTAAATGAAGATAGTCAACGTAGCTCTCTAGTTGATCACCGCAATTCCCCCACACCACCATCGCAGGTGCTTGCTCTTACTTGGCAGTGTGATATGTGGTTGCATGTTGCATATGGTGTCTACCTTGTAATGCTTCTAATTAGGGTAAATTGCATCTGCTTAGTTAACACACTATACCTGTGAATATGACATGCCTTCCTGTTTTTGGTACATACTATGTCTTTCTATTAACCATGTTCTTACATCAAACTACTTTTCTTGTGTATCCCTCATCAATGCTCCTAATTTGTTACTCCTTAGCTTACACATTATACATGTGAATATGACACGACTTCCTGTTTTTGGTACATACTACATCGGCCTATCACACCATGTTCTTACATCAAACTACTGTTCTTGTGTATCCTGCGTCTATCGCTTATGATGAGACAGTCATGCCCGTGGGTTAATATGAGACGCAATACTCTTATAAAGAATGCAATTTCATCCTCTCCACATGATTCTCAAGAAACAGCAAGCCTAAATGAAGATATTGAACGTTGCTCTGTACCTGAAGACTGCACTTCCCCTACACCACCATCACAGGTGCTTGCTCCAACTTCGCAGTGTGATATGTGGTTGCATGTTGCATACGGTGTCTAGCTTGTAATGCTTCTAATTAGGGTAAATTGCATCTACTTAGTTTACACACTATACCTGTGAATATGACATGCCTTCCTATTTTTGGTACACACTACATCTATGTGTTAACCTTGTTCTTACATGAAACTACCTCTCTTCTGTATCCTGCACCAATCACTTACGATGAGTCACCTTTATTCGTTGCATATTGCATATTATTTCTAGCCTGTTGCCATGTTTTGCTTCTAATTTGGTCAAATACATTTGTTAGGGCACCCTTTTAATTTGGCAGAGTGATATTGGTTTCATCTTTCATATGGTTTCTAGCTTGCATCGATTCTAACAAGTTCAAGCACCTTGTGCTTAGTTTACACTTTATACATCATACATGTCAATATGTCACGCCGTCCTGTTTTTCATACATATTACATCCTCCTATCATGCGGCTGCCTTACATGAAAGTAGTGTTCATTAGTATCATGCATCAATAAGTTCTGAAGAGCAAATTTTATTCCTTTTTCTTGTGGGTTTAACTTGACAAGGCAAAATCAAGAAAGAGGAAGGAAAAGAGTAAGGAAGGCGATGATGGTGGTCCTCTGCAGCAACGTAAACGGAGCATTTGTACCGATTCTCCTTGTACTGATAGTGCATTACAAGGTCCAAGTCTCCGCTCCCCTACTCCACCATCCAAGGTGCTTTCTCTAACTTGCCAGTGTGATATCTGGTTGCATGTTGCATATGGTGTCTAGCTCGTATTGCTCCTAATTAGTGTAAACTGCATCTGCTTAGCTTACACATGATACATGTGAATATGACACGCTTTCTTGTTTTTGGTACATACTATATCTATCTATCACACCATGTTCTTACATGAAACTACTCTTCTTGTGTATCCTGCATCAGTCACTTATGATGGGACACCTTTAAGTTGGCAGTGTGATATTGGTTTGCGTCTTGAATATGATTTCTAGCATGTATTGCTTCTAGTTTGATGAACGCCACCTATGACGAGACAATTTTAACTTGGCAGAGTGATATTGGTTGCACCTTCCATATGGTGTCTTGCAGTGTTTCTAATTTGTTAAAGTCCCTTCTACTTAGTTACCACATCATAGGTGGGAATATGTCAAGCTGTCCATTTTTTCGTACATATTCCATCCTCGTATCATGACTTTGCCTTTCATCAGAGTAGTGTTCGCCAGTATCATGCATGAATGAGTTCTGAAGAGCGAATGATATTCCTTTTTCTTGTCGGTATGACCTCACAATGCAAAATCAATAAAGCTGAAGGAAATTGGCAAGGCATTTGATGATGGTGGTCCTTCCGAGCAACTGAAACAGAGGTTCTCTACAGATTCTACTCCGCCATCCTCCCAACAAGATTTGCAAGACAATGCAAGGCTAAACAGTCAACGTAGCTATGTAGATGATGAGCACATCTCGCCTACTCCACCATCACAAGTGCTTGCTCTAACTTGGCACTATTATATGTGGTTGCATGTTGCGTATGATGTCTAGCTTGTATTGCTTCTAGCTTCGTTGAATTGCATCTGCTTACTTTACACATAATGCCTATGAATATGACATGTGTTCCTGTTTCTACATCAGACTACTATTCTTGCATATCTCGCATCAGTCACTTATGATAAGGCACCTTTAAGTCGCCACTGTGATATTGGTTGTGTCTAGCATATGATTTCTAGCATGTACTACTTCTAATTTGTTCAAACGCCATACAGTTTGAACTTGGCAGAGTGATATTGGTTGCATCTTTCATATGGTGTCTAGCTTGCAGTGCTTCTAATTTGTTGAAATGCCTTCTGCTTAGTTACCACATCATAGGTGTGAATATGTCACACCATCCTGTTTTTCATACATATTCCATCCTCGCATCATGTGTTTGCCTTTCATCCGAGTAGTGTTCGTCAGTATCATGCATGAATGAGTTCTGAAGAGCAAATTTTATTCCTTTTTCTTATCGATTTGATTTCACAGCTAAAGGAAATTAGTCCAGCAGTGGATGATGGTGGTCCTTCAGAGCAACTCAAACAGGGAGTCTCTATAGATTCTACTCCGCCATCCTCCCAACAAGATTCGCAAGACAACACAAGGTTGGACAGTCAACGTAGCCGTGTAGATGATGAGCACATCTCCCCTACTCCACCATCATAGATGCTTGCTCTAACTTGACACTATTATATGTGGTTGCATGTTGCGTATGATGTCTAGCTTGTATTGTTTCTAACTTGAATTGCATCTGCTTACTTTACACATAATGCATGTGAATATGACACGTGTTCCTGTATCTAGAACATACGTGTACATGATGAGCACATCTCCCCTACTCCACCATCACAGGTGCTTGCTCTTACATGGAACTGTTATACGTGGTTGCGTTTTCCGTATGATGTCTAGTTTGTATTGCTTCTGATTATGTAGAATTGCATCTGCGTAGCTTACAACTTATACCTGCAACGATCACTTACCCATAAGACACATTTAACTTGGGACTGTGATGTAGGTTGCATCTTGCATTGTCTTCTAGCTTGTACTGCTTCTAATTTCTTGAAATGGCACTTATGACGAGACACTTTTTACCTGATAGAGTGATATTGGTTGCATGTTCATATGGTGCCCAGCTTTCATTTCTTCTAATTCTGTTGAAATGCCTTCCGCTTACTGTTTTTTCATACATATTCCATCCTCCTATCGTATGTGTGAATATGAAAGGTTGTCTTTTTTTGTATATATTCCATCCTCCTATCCTGCGCTTGCCTTACATCAAAGTAGTGTTCGTCTGCATCATGCATCAACCAGTTATGCAGAGCTAATTTTATTCATCTTCTTGTGGTTTTGACTTCATAAGGCAATATCAGAAAATAGGAAGGAAAAGAGTAAGTTAGGGGATGTTGGTGGTACTCCGCACCGACGCAAACAGAGACTCTCTAGATTTGCCACTGCTACTGCTAATGAAGTTGAAGTCCCAAGTCTACAAAAAAATACACTTCCGTGATGATACGTGTTTGTCACAGTAGGTCGCGTTTTTTGTCATGCATGTACATCCATGAAAAATTTATGACAGAATCAAGATAGTCATACCTGTGCTGTCGTAGAAGTGTTCCATGACATTACCAAAATTATCATCACGGAAGTGTCCACTTCCATGACGATAAATCGCGCGTCACAGAAGTGCTTTCGTCAAGGGTGACCGACACGTGGCATCCACCGTAACGGAACACCGTTAAGCTATCGGGTCAGATTTTGGATCCGATAACCCGTTAACAGCCCTGACCAATGGGAAATTTCCACGTGTAAAATTCTGATTGGCCGAAGGGAACACCTGTCAGCTCGTCAGTGGGCCAGATGTCGCCCGTCCATTGGAAGAGACATGCCTATGGTACGCCGACACATGGCTGGGCCCAACAGAGGCCCATATAGGTTAAAAAGGCCGGCCCAGTCAAAGGCCCATAGAACTTAATCAGGTACTAGTGGGCCAGCCCAATAACGGCATGCTTAATAAAGGCCCATTTACAGCCCAAAACCAGATCTGGCCCGTTAATTATTCGCCCAATATTTGGGCCCATTTACGACCCGAAGCCAGATCTGGCCCATTAATTGTTCACCCAATATTTGGGCCCATTTGCGGCCCGAAGCCAGATCTGGCCCGTTAATTGTTCGCCGAATATTCGGGCCCAACTACATCCCAGTGACTTTTGTCCTGTCATAGGCCTGATGTAGAGATGGGCCCATTTAAACCTGGTGTGACTTTCAGCCTAGGAATGGCCCGTGCTGGAATGGTCCGTGCTGCCCATGGGCCATATATGGTCCGACGGGACATCGGGCCCACTAATGGCCCGTGCTAAAGGTGGCAAAAATTAAGCCCAATGTGACTTTGGGCCTGTTAAAGGCCTGCCGCGTAATTCGGCCCGTTGATGCCTGTACTAAGCTTTCGGCCTCTTAAAGGACAATGATATTAGTGGGCCAAGTAAGTCCCGAGATATGTTTCGGCCTGGTAACGGCCCGTGAGATAACTGGGCCCACAACGGCCCGGTCTACATTTCGGCCTGTTGAAGGCCCGTCGACGACTAGTGAAAATTGAGGCCCAACATGCATTTTGGCCTGCTAAAGGCCCGTGGTTTGATCTCGGCCGTAACAGGCCAGTACAAGATTCAGCCTGTTAATGGCCCAATGCTACCTGGGCCAAACTAAGCGCTGGGTCGACAAAAGGCCCAACTAAAATATAGGTCGGTGTAAGTTTGGGCCTGGCGCAATGTGTGAAGGCCCCAATCATTCGGTCCCAAGAAAGACGCAGGCCAGCCCAATTGTGGCCCGCTAAAAACACGGACCGTTATCGAATGTTTTGGCCCGGTCGACTACATCTGATTTTTTTTCCAGATAGCGAATGATGGCAGTAACTAGTAGGAATTAAGAACAAACCTACTCTATACAATAAAGAAATTACGACATAGTAACTAAGAATAAACCTACACTATACAATAAAGGATCTAAGGTATATTACATCCACTGGGCATTGAAGTTCACCACTAGTGATCATAAAGCGCAACGAAGAAGCAGATTACAAAAACTAGGCACCATTGCAGCGTAACAAAATAATACTGAACCGAGACCACTTCCAAGACAGTTCAAGAAAGGTTAGCCTTGTGGGGGAACTGCTGCGCAAGCTGCTGAGCAAGGCTGTGAGACCGGCCTAGCATGTCGGTCATAGCTTCTAGGTGTAGCTGTTTAGCGATGAGGTTCTCATTGGTGTTCTCCGCAATCTTTCTTAGAGATAGAACTTCAAGTCGAAGTTGAGTTACAGAATGCCTTTCTACTAGAACTTGGGACTGAAGAAGTCGAACTGATTCAGACAACGAATTCTGTGAGCTTGTCTGACTGTTAGTCTCAAGTAACTTGAACACTCCATCAAGACAAGACTTTGGGGTTGTCTTGCTATCTTCAAGATGTTTTGCCTTCTTTGCTGCAATATATGTTGGGTTTGTCTCACAGCCTTCAGCAGACTTGTGCATGCCATCAGGCATATCACCCTGAAACAAAGCAGAGAGATGACATGTTTTGCACGTGTATAAACAAAGATGATAACTGTTCTGTCAATTCTATCCAATTTCAAATTAGAAAATAAAGAGTAAGTTCAAAATATCAATAACATAATTTGGCATTGTTCATAATGCGGGGAGCTTCACCACACTATTGGATTACCATGTCAACATAACAAGCATAGATGAAGGGCAAAGAAAATCATTGTATCTATTTTGGATAATGTGCATGGCATGTTGTTCATATCATCAGCCACATCAGTAAGATAAAACAGGAGATGACAAGGTGCAAACGTGGGCTGCTTCACGACACACTGGATTATAGATCCACAAAACCAAGCATACATATAGGGAGTATTAAGTAATGTGCATGGTATGAATAAGAAATTTGGTTTTACAAGTAAAACTTAGAACTTACGGTTCTTACGAACATGCATTTTGGTAGAAACAACAAACTAAACAGCAGTAAACGATAGGGAGTATGTGCAAATTAAATAGCAATTGAGGATAAAGGCTTTAGAAGGACTGACTTACATGAACAGTTAACACCGGCTTTATAATGCCCTTCTCCATGTCAAGGGAAGGATAACTCAAGAATTTCAGCACATAATCTTCTTCATAAGCATTGCCTGTACTCTACATTTTGTAGAGAGTAATTATAGATATGATAATACTGGAAGGGATAGAGGATAATGAAGATAAGATGCAGATTGATGCTACATAATCAACTACCAATCCCTGGAAGTACAAGCATTACAGGACAAAATGTACTGACAAGAGCAATGGGCTACACTTCTGCACTGGCATTGTCTGTGTATTCTACTTGTTGGTAAGATTAAATATAGATCTGATCTTTTTTAGTAAATGGTGGGCGAGGGAGATAAGAGGCAGAATGCTACAAAATGAACCAATCCCTCTTCCCATAATACAAGAGTGTTTTGAACACTGGTGTACTATACAAAACGTTCTTATATTATGGGACGGAGGGAGTAGCTGTTAATGTAAGTACAGTGATAGACCACGTTCAGTCCCTACAAGAGGACTGCAGAGCTAAACCTCTTCAAAAGCATTGGGTGGATTCTAAATTTTTGTAAGAGTCCATACGGATCTTATAATGTCCACCAAATGGACAATTACGAGGCTAACATGTGCAGTGATGATACATAATCAAATAGCTATGAAAGTAAGTATGGTCATACAGGGCAAGAGGTACTCACAAGAGTAATGCAGTGTGCAGTATAGTTGCGAGATTATGTGGTCCCTTGAGAATGAATGTTCTTCTGCTAACAGTTTTCGTACAAGTGAGACATTAAGGAAAATGCAGAAATGCAGTTCAAATTGTGATGTGATATCATAGACAGTACCTTACGCTGCAGGCGAGACCAATGTGTAACAAGATTATTCCAGTCACCATCGGATAAATGTAGCACCGGAGACTTTACAGAAATTTTGTTCAGAGGCTTGCCATCGAAGTGCGCTTGCCTCAGGTAGGAACGATACTTCATCAACGAGTGCTTGAAAAGCGCAACCAACTCTTGCTCGTCATCACAATCCAGTTTGCTCCTCGCCTATTTAAAACAATGAAATCTTGTGTCTTCTGTCAGCAGAAACATATGCAGTAATGACCATGAATAACATTAGTACATTACTTACGCATAAGTTGTGGAGGAAGACTAGAAATTGTTCTGTGTCTGCGGTATAATCTTTCCATGAAGGAAAGATGCGCACAAACTTCCTGACAACAACATAAGCTTCATCTTCTAAACTGGGAAGAAATGGAATAGGGGTCCTATTTGCTGCAATTGGGGCTCTCTCTGGTTCGAAAAGGGATTTGGCAACTGGATTTGGTGTACTCTTTGCTGGAATGGGGGTTTTGCGTCGTACAGCTGGTGCTATGTCAACTGGCATAATCATACTATTTGCTGCAGTTGGGGTCTACTGAGTTGGGGCATCAGAAATGACCAGTGTAGTAGGGCTAGAGTCTGCTAGAGTTGGGGTATTTTATGGGTCAGGTGATATTGCAACTACACCTAATGGGCTATTTGATTTATCAGGTGCCACTACCTTTTCCAAATACTTTGCTTGTGCTCCTCCATGATCAGCAATCACCCTCTTTCTTTTGAACGTCTGATACACAAGAACAACATTTGAATGGATAAATATGGTATGATGACAGATGGAATATGTACTGAAAATGGATAGGCAGGGCGTATTCACATACACGATGTGTAAACTAAGCTAATGGCAGTTCAACAAAGTAGAAGCAATGCAAAGCATCAGTTGCAAGATATGTGCGAGCAATGTACCTTGGAAAGTTAGAGCAAGTACCTTGATGGGTGAATAAACTAGGGAGCTACATTGACTTAGGTCTCCCTCTAGCTCAGAATCACTATTAGGATCATATTATGAGCATGAATCTGTAGGTGGAGAGCGTTTGCATTGCATTGCATTGCATCCCGACTTGATTTCAGTCCCTTAATGGCAAGTTTGACAGCCATGGCATTGTTATGATTTATTCTTTTCATGCGTGCAAGCTCATAATCATTATGACGCTGTTCAGAATCTGAGATTCATGAAAACATAAAAAGTAGTCAGATTATCTATGGAATGCATTGCGGATTCAACTCGGAGAGTGTCTCCCTATAAACCCCTGCATATGCAAAGTTCACCTCCCTAACCGTGCTGACCAAACCACACACAGAAATACAAACCCCTTATGTCTCTATAGTAGGCAGGCACACATTTCAGAACTGAAGTAGGAACATTAGAATCATATGAAATTCGTATTTGAACAAATAAACTAAGCAATTATGAGTGGCGTAATGTTTAGCTTCAAGGGTGGAGTGTTAGTAGTGCGACACAAAGCAAGTAGGCATATTGTATTCCATGTAAAAGATCGAAACCTATGTAAAAGCTGGAAATGACACTTTCTTTCTATACAATGCAGTGTTCGTTACCCACACATGATGGAAGAGATCACATAGAGAAATACTATTCACTCAGGTCTACGGTTCCAGTATTTAGAAATAGGGTGGTCCACCCTAAAAGAATATTGACAACAAATATGACAAGGCAAGCATAGATGTAGTGAATCAATCATTTACTTGTGAGCTTATTAGGACAAGTATGCAGAATTGTAACTGCAGTAAGAGGCCGTCCAAAATCTGAATGAAGAAGTTTGTCTAGCACGTATTGTTTGCAACTAATCGACGTGAATAATTGGATATTATATCGAATGAGTAAGAAAGACAAGTAAAATTGTCAACAAACCTATCTTGCAGTAGTAATCTGGGTCAATGTCACTAGGACCAACAATCCAAAATGACTAGTTTCTGTTCCGAGGGCTGGCATTTTGAAAACCCTGTGAACTTTAGAGGTACTAAAGATTACCGAAATACATCTGAACCATTAAGTGTAGGTAGCACTGAGCACACAACAAACCCTAATGACAGTCCTGCCTAATGAGTAATGAATCAATTAGAAAATGGGTGATGAGGAGTGGCTTCTGAGTGTTGAGGACGTATCTCAGGATAAATCGGGTTGGCTTGGTGGGTGCTGCACGCCTGAGCCCTGAGCGGACTGGGAAGGTAGGCATGGCGGTGCGCCCGGGCAGCGGTGACGCTGTTGGGCGAGCGGCTCCTGGCCTCCTGTTAGTCTGGTGTCTCCTCCTAGAGTCATGCCGTCCAGGGATGGCAAGTCGCCGGCGAGGCAGGCGGCTGGGGGCGAGTAGAGATCGGAAGCGCACAACAGAACATAGGGGAATCGGGGCCTGGGACGACCCAAAATCCCAGGGTGGGCCGACCCACCGTGGGCACCCTGTAGAGATACACACCCGAGCGGCAAACATGCATTTTAGAAACTAATTTAGGAACATTTAGCTGACTAATTAAACAACTCTGTTTTAATAATATCAGATTCATATTTGAACATCTAAGCTTGTTTAGCTTGATGCGTGGAGCAGTGTTATTATGACACGAAGCACGTATTCTGATCGTATAGTGATCATAAAAGGGGGAAACTCTAAGCATATATTTTTTTAGCAAAAGAGGGTTTCCCCTCCGATTTCTATTAAAGAAACCACCACGGAACCAACATGATCAATTAAACCCTAAGCATGATCAATTAAACCGTATTATGGCAGTGCCATGGCAGATTTGAAGCTGCAAACCGGAGAAATGATATTTAGCATCCATTGTTTGCTTCGAACTAAGAACTAAATTCTAAGAGCTGAAAAGAAAGTAGAGTAACCAAGTCAAGATCTATTTTCTGGTTGAGATCAAAAAGTTGAGGAGATATGAAGTACCACCTCTCTTGCGGTGCCGTGTAGGCATCGGGGTGTGATGGTTGTCGTTGGTGTTGAAGTAGATCTACGATGGTAGACGGGTGCATCGGGGGATAAGTCCCGTTGCGGTGGAAGAGAAGGTCGTGTGAGCAGCCCCGGCAAAGAGGACGACAGCGCCGATGAAGCGAGAGGACGCGATGGAAGGCTATTGGTCTATCACCGTGGATGACAAACGTCCATCTCTAGCAGTGGACGACGTGGTCTTGGTAGGCTCTCCGGCATGGTGGAGGACGGTGGCGATCGATGTGCTGGAGGACGGTGGCGATGGATGTGGTGGAGGACGGCAGCGATGGATGGGGTGGCGGACGGAGGCTGGTGTGGGGATGGGGTGTTCTAGCGCGGACGGTGTATGAATGGGAAAATGGAGGGGGAGGCACGGGGAACCATGTTTTTGGGACGCACCTGTCTGAAAATGGGAAAGTTACGAAATTAGCACCCGTTTAAAATTTGGACGTCTCATCGGTTAGGGATAGGACGGTAATCTCGCATCTCGCCAATATTTGCCCAGAGCGATTTTGGGCAAGGAGAGGGTGGTTGGCGCCCATGGTTTGCGCCCATGGTGTATGAGCGGGTTTGATAGGTAGGGAGGTTGTGTCACATCTGAGTGAAGTTACAAACCCGCCCCTATTGAAAATATTTGCCTACATCGATTTTGGCCGAGTCGAGTTTGTTTTGCCGCCCACCGTGTATGAATGGGGAATGGAGGGAGAAACAAAGGTCTTTCGGACAAGCTTGAATCAAATGTGTTTTCCCGCCCATGTTTGACACCCACCATGTTGGAATGGGCTCAGAGGCGGTCGTGTCACGTCTAATTGAAGTTACTAACCTATCCCTATTTAGAGAAGTGGAAATCAGGCTGATGGATTGTCCGTGTAATGGGTAGACAATAATTTCCATCTCCCAAACACTTGGCTTCGGGCAGCCGACCTGGGAGTGGAAATTTTGCTGCTTCTTTCGAATTTTGGGACAATAAGCATCCACGTTTACCCTGGCAACTAAATCGAATCCATTTTGTATTCCTATATGAATCTTTATAAATCATTCTATGTGTTTTTATATATCTTCAAAAGGACGACAAAAATGTATTCCACTGCCATATATGAATATGGTTTACAAGTGTCGATACTCAAATTCAGAAACTAGAATCCAGTTTAAGGTGAATTCGAATATTTGGAACACTTCATGTCCAACTCAAATGTCACACACAGCATAATGTGTACTCCCATTCGGATATGTACACAAGCGATGTATCAAGATTCAAATACCGAGTCAATCAACCAAGAATGTACAGAACTAACAGACATATAGACACTTATAGAGTATATGGATCAATAATATCAACTAACATACATAAGCCAGGCCGTTGTACTTTCTTTGGCTACAACAACATCCTTTTTTTAGCCAGCATCTTGGCCCTTTCCGATGCGTGCCACTTATGGTCCATCTATACTACTACTATTGCTGAATGCACATTCAGCCCGATTGGCATATTTGTAGGTCTGACACAGCAATCCAAATGAAATGTCTCCGAGTCTTATCAATTAATACAGACTTGTGCTCAAATAAAATTACAAACCAAAAAACAAAAAAACAATTATTACATGATCTCTAAAACAAATGTTTTGATTGATTACATGAACAGACATCACAAAGGTTATTCAACTATGGAAAGAACATTTCACCTATGATTTACCAAGTAGGAATTTAATTTCCTTTTTTTCCTTCAGGACCTTAACAATCTGGTCAGTCTCAGATTGCTTCATTTTGAAATCCACCAAATATTTAATGGTTGCCTTGAGTACTGCTTGTGATTGTGTTGTTTGCTTCCTCAACATGTCAACTTCATCTCTAAGTGCAGAAGCAAAATCTCTTTCTACCACTAGTTTAGCCTCTAGAGCATCAACAGTTGGCAATTCATAATGCACGTTGGGCCGCTGCCACTGATGTGGGATGATGCAACGTCCATGGGACCTCGCTCTTTGACCTTGTGCTGACCTGTTTTGCCATTAAAATTCCGATTGGATTCAGAAAATTTGAAGTTAGCAAAACATCTCAACTGGGAGTTATAACAGCAAACCAGTTAAACAAACAAGGAATTAAAGAGTTTCAATTGGATGCTGAAAAGTACTCCCTCCGTCCCATAATGTAAGACATTTTTTAACACTATGCTAGTGTCAAAAAACGTCCTATATTATGGGACAGAGGGAGTAGTTATTAACATCATTGTAACCCGTTGTTGCAGCAGCAAAGCAGTTAAACAAACAAGTAGATATTTAAGTTAAGGCAAACAGGTAATTCTTAACAGTAAGTATCAAACACATAGATAGGCGCAGTCTACGATATTATTAACATGCTGTGCCATTATGTAATCAGTAGCAAACTAAATTAAGCCAAGCAACATAATTGAACAATTTTGCAATAAGTGGCTAACTAAAATTCTGAGAAGCAGGTAACTGAACTTACGCTAGTTCTTTGTACAGGCACACTGCAACTTCTTTTTCGCTTACAAGGTTGTACAAAGGAGTCCATGGCATCAATTGCTTGGATACGCAGTCCCAATACTTCTTTCTTCCCACACTGCATGGGTAAGTCGAATGGTTAATCTGGTAAGATGGTGCGTCCTTGATATGTTTTATGAGGACGTGTAGTCAGACTAGTTGTAGCCAAACACATCACACTGGCTTTTACTGTATATTTCATGCGATTACTTTTGGCATATCGAGATCTAAGCAATCTACAATAGGATGAAAAGACTGGCATCCTTCACATTATTGGCGAACTCAGTTCATAGAAACAAGCAATTCAACCATTCTGTGGGTAAATCAAAAGCGCCACTGGAATATTTTTCACTATCCAATCATACACGCAAAAAGGGGCGACGCCACCATAGGGGCTGGTATTGGCGGCCGCCTCAGGTGGCTGGAAAGTGTGCACCTAGTTTGAGTCGTCCAGGTTGGCCCATGCTAGTTTTGTTCGTCCCAACGCACGAGCAGGCAGTGTAAAAAATGAAGAAAAATGTTTCAATTTGGATGGGCCAATAACATAAGTGCAAGGCAGGCCCTATAGTAGGCTCGCGGCCCAAACGAGCGCCTCCCATATCGAACGACAGCAGGAAAAATCCCAATTCATTCGCTCCAGCCTCCAGTCTGGTTCGCTCCTAACCTAGTCGCCGCTGGACAGACCGACACAACACTTCCTCGCGCCCTCGTTGGAGGGGTCGCCGGGCTTCAAGCGAACGGAAGGACAAGAAGATGAAGATCTAACCCTGGGTGTAGCCTGCGTGGGAGGCAGCGGTGGCAGCACGGGCATGGCATCGAGCTTGCGCAAACGGACAGTCGCAACTTGCAAGAGTAGCATGCGCAACGAGCAGGTACATCACATCCCTGATTATATCTAATTCAACTCTTCAATTTCTGGCCAATAGTTAAACCTGACGGTGTTGTAAAATTGCTTGTATGTAGGGAATCTATGAGAAAATGAAACCAATTTCTACTTATTTTATAACTCCCCCAATCAATACTGAACTGACTGAATCTGATGTATCTAATCAAGTTTCCGGTGCAAATATACAAGCTCATGTTGTTCTTGAGCCTGAAGTGTCTAATGAACAGACTGCTAATGAAGGATTTGATGCAAACATTTTACATGCTCCTGGTGATGAACATATAGTGTCTAATGAGGGATCTAATGCAAGCATTTTGCAAGCTCATTGAAGGATTTAGTGTCTAATGATGATCTACTATGTTGAGAGAGACAGAGATTTGCAGGCATTGATGACAAGCAAATTATAGTGCATTTTCATACCTTGAGGAAACGTTGAGGCCATCTACCAGAAAGTCCCCATATCATGAC
The DNA here is from genome assembly GCF_002162155.2 of Triticum dicoccoides. Classification (NCBI taxonomy): domain Eukaryota; kingdom Viridiplantae; phylum Streptophyta; class Magnoliopsida; order Poales; family Poaceae; genus Triticum; species Triticum dicoccoides. The sequence continues at coordinate 456,618,030 of NC_041387.1, read as the reverse complement.
AACATAGCATAAATACTTTTCTAATCTGTTGTTTGAAACTATTGGCATACTTGTGCAGGATAGATATATTGATATGCAGTTTGCGCACTGGTTATACGTGCAATTACACTTTGATATTTTCAGCCAGAGAACAAATAATTCAAGCAGGTACAGACCATGTTTGTAGTCCTTGTACACCATGCTGCATTTTGTGTTTTTTGGTGCTTGCATCATTTAGTGTTTATAATCTGAACTACTTTGATTCATTAGCTGGTTTTCAAAGTGCACGTAGCTTCACATTTTTCAAGTTATGTTGATTTCCGGAGTGCAAGTGCCTTCTTATTTTTTAAGTTAAATGTTCGCCCCTGGTAACTTGAATTCGTGGATCAGCCACTACACACAAATAATACACGAATGCCAGTACGAATTAAATGAAATGCAGGGACTTACGCTAGCTCGTTGTACAGGCTCACTGCAGCTCTGCTTGCGCTTGGGATGTTCCATGTACAAGTCCATGTTACCACTTGCTTGGATGTGCAGGCCTTGTGCTCCTTGCATCCCCCTCTGCATTTTGACACGGCGAATGGTTGATCAAATAAGAGGAATCGACCTTGATGTTGTACCAGAGGACAGATACTTACAAGGTTATACGGGTGTGCAGGATGTGTACAAGATCCCATAGCACCGTCATGCTTCGCTAAAAAAATGGATTTGCTTGTTTCAGATGATATATCCAGAAGAAATAAGAGTTAAAGTCAGAGTTGCATAGGCGTGTAAGCTAAGAGAGCAGTGAAAGGATATCCAAACATCGTCAGAATAGTGCACAAGGGAGTGATGTGTGGATACCTAGTTCAGGCCGGCGTTTGGGCATGCTCGCCTAGCTAGAGTGCGGGTCACTTCAGATCCATTGACGGTGATGTGCTAGCGTTGGATGGTCGTCCACAGATGCAGATCTAGAGTGGCAGCAGAGCGCTACGATGCGGTGGACGAGACCGTTGGTGAAGCCCTAACGACCTCGGGGGGCACAGGTGTGACGATGTGCTCGGTGAAGTAGCCCCGGTGAGCTGCGAGACGGCGTCGGTGAAGCGCACCTGATGCGGTGGAACTCGGTGTCTGTGAGGCACGTCGGTTGCGGCGGCCGACGTTGTCGATGAACCACCCGGTGCGGTGGACGAGGGCGTAGATGAGGTAGCTCCGGTGCGGTGGTGAAGCGCGACTGTTGTCTTCATCGTCATCGTCCGGTGCCGAGGTGGGGAACGGTGGGGAAAGAGATGATACGAGGGGCGATTCGAGGGATGGCAGCGAATTAGGGATTTGAGCAATCTGGGCGCGGAAGGGGACGGTGGAGAAGAGAGATTTTGCAGGGCTGGAACTGGGGCCGCCAGATATTTCAACCCGAAACGTGGAAGCGCGAACTTATATTGTTGTCGTCCTTTTTTTGGGGGGGAGGGGGGTGGGTGGCTGGGTGCTACGCGTCCGTCCGACACACGCGACCACCCCGACAGTACTATGCTTCGGTGCCTTACGGCACCTGCCTTTGTGTCCATGACATGTGGGCCCAACAGGTGGCTAGCCCACATGTCAGTCACCCAAGGGCAATTGCCTTTAAGGCACCGAAGCAGCGTCCACCCCGACACGACCCTGGTCTGCCTGGTGCGCCTACATTTGAGAATGCAAACAAATCTTCTTTCATTTGCAAACGAATCTGTATGTATTACCATGCCCGTGTTTTCCTTGCAATAATTAGTCATTCAAAACGAGATACTCCATCCGTTCACTTTTGTAAGTCGTTTCAGACAACTTAAAATGAACTGTTTTGCACATTGTCTGAAATGTCTTCAAGGTCTTATAAAAGTGAATAGAGGGAGTACTATAAATTAATTAATGAGGAGTTATTTGAAAAAAAATCGAAACGGTACCCACGCTAATGTGGATTAGAGTGAGTCACATAATTAGTTATTTGAATTAGAGTGTGTGTCACGTAGTTAGTTATTTGAATTAGAGTGTGTGTCACGTAGCGATCTCCAATTCTAACGTGGATTTCGCATTTCACTGTATCCATGCTACTTTTTTAATACAAATTCATGTGTATATGATGAACACCATAGTAGTGAGAAAACTTTTGGATGGATTGAAACATACGACCTACAAAATAGCACAACAAATTGAGCCAATGTCAACTTTTCGAAACTTAGTATGGCACGAATTCGAAATAATTACCCGTATGCCTGGTCCTCGGTTCAAATCTTACAATGTACACCGAATTGAAACATCGATATTAAGTCTCGTACTATGTACATTCAAATGTTGTTTTTAGCCCCCCCCCCCCCGCACAAACGCTACATACTTCCTGTATCGGTCAATCTTCCTCTCCTAACCACCTTAGCAAGCTATCGGTTCCCAACACACGTTCATTCTTTCTCTCCATGTTTCGATCTCTAAGTCTCTCAACTACACAACCCCTTTTTCCACTCCTGTTACCAAATGTTTTTACCTCACACACCTGCCATTGCACCCCATGCCAAGCTCTCTCTCTCTCCCCTCTCCCTCTCACCCTCTCACGCTAAATACATGCATTGCCTATCTAGCCCCCCAACCTCTCGTTCACACGAACGCACGTTGTATATCTAGGTCACTCCCTCGAGACTGTCCCACTCTTTCTTCCACACGGTGGGCCACACTCACTCAATCTCGCTCACTTTATCTGAGTCTTGTTTAACCTCGTTTTCTTTCACACACAAATGATATATCTCCCTGTTCGGGCCTCGATCGACACACTCTATACACTCTCACGCAGATTGTCTATCTAGGTCAGTCCATCCAAGCCGCCGCCACTCTTTCGACCTCATGGTGGGCCATGCTCACTCAATCTCTCTCTCTCTATCTATCTATCTATCTCTCTCTCTCCGTATGTCTCGATTTACCTCGCTCTTTCTCGGACAAAAATGATATATCACCATGTTTGAGCCCAATTCGACCTATTCACATTGTATACTCTCTCACGCACATCATCCATCTAGGTCACTCTCTCCAACCCATCTCACTCTTTCGATCGCACGGCGACCCTATGTGATCGGTTGACCTTGCTTCCTCCCACGCACAAAATATATCTACACGTCTGTGACTGGATCATCTCTCAAGCTCTATCTTACAGCCCTCACCCCTACCAAAAGCTCAATCGGATAATATCTCTCCGGAGCATATATATTTGTTCAATGAATGTCGGACCACACTCACTTTGTCTCTCTATCTATATGTCTCTCGATTGACCTCGCTTTCTCATACAGTATCTACCAAGCGTTGAAGCTACTACCTCTCCATCCCTTGAAAAGCCAGAGCTATTTACATTGCGAGGGGCACTCCAACCTTGGATTAATTTGTGTAGGCATTTATTCCGGTTGGTTTAGATTATATTTTCGTAGCATTCGGCCCACAACTACTCCAAACACCGTTGCAACCCACGCAACTCCCCTAGTTGATTTCCCTCTGGCTAGGTCATCGCTCTCTCGCACATCCTTTCTCGCCTTCAACATCGCACCATGGTATTATTGAAAAAAACTATGTTGTTCTCTTTAATTATTATAAATAAGCTACAAAACTACACACCGATAGTCCACTTGGAATGGAACAAATTTCGACCCACAAATTAAAGTGCTACAAACTACACACCGAGGGGCCCACATGTCATGAAACAAATTTGGACCCATATACAAATGAAAAAATAAAGGACGAGGATCGAACATGCGACAGGGCCTTCAAGCCGCACGTCAATAGGCAACATACGTAGAATAGCAATGTTTGTTGTACCCCCTTTGTTCACATAATGTTTTTATATTACCATAACCTAATTAATGGATAACATGTAATATTATTTTTAGTACTATTCGCCTTCACTTACTGGTGGGTTCCATGTGTGCTCTCTCTCTCCTCCCCTTCTGCGTTTAAACGCACGGGCAAACAGGAAGAACTCGCGGGCGATGTTGCCGTTGACCATATCTGGACGTGTTCACAAGTCATGGCACCAGTTTCACGTACTAGCAGCACTAGTCAGTGTGTATGTGCAATGCACGTTAATTTGGAAGTATACTAAGTGTATGCGGATATTAACTACTAGGATATTATTTGCATGTTGTCATGTGATTAGCACTATTTTTGGCATGAAATTAACTGCACGCTAAACGTGTTGAGCGCTCGACATTGAAGCAGTCTAGGTCGTTGGATGACAAGGAATATATGTGGCTTGATGATGTTTTATGTTTAATTTGATACGGCTCTAGCAGAACATTCAATCGATCAAACCATACATTTTGTTCAGTCTGACTCTGACTTTAAATTATACGACAATCAATATAAAATAAACGGAAATGATAAACATTCGGATTTTAAGCATGGCAATCCGAACGTTTTTCATGGCAAATTTAGATTACGCGGCGGTGGCGGGGGCGTCTCCCGGTGGGAAGCGGCTCCTCTGCCGTGCTCTATGTGTCGTCGGGCCACTGATCGACGGCGACGGCGGTGTCTTGCGCCCTTGTTGGCGTACTCCTGGACATTGGCCTAGCTTCAGGGAAGGCCAAAATGTTTTGGACTTCGGAGCGAGTCAACTGGCGGGAGGAGGCGACTGGCGTTAGTGCAAGGAAGCGGTCGACGGCGGTCATCCATGCTGCTGACGGTGGGGACCTCGTGGAACCCCGTGGCATCAAGCTCGGCGACAATGTGCGGCTCCCAGCCCATCAATGGCACGGGGATGGGCGCTGGCGCAGTCGGGGCGACGGGAGCCGGAACGGGAGCGGGGACAGGCGCGACGTCTACCCGCAAGGCCAGTTCAAGCTCGTCCCAAAGCGCCTTATGTTCTTGAGACTCCGGTTGGGTGTCTTCCTCATGAAACTAGAACACTAAGGGAAGACCATCGTGATGTGGCATGGCGTACGTTTAGGTCAGGCTAGTTGGAGGTAGACGACAGGAGAATCGGAGAGGAAGAGAGAGGATTGTAGCGATACCGGGTAGTGCGGGGTTGAGTTTAAATTGCGGCGCCGGCGACATTAAAAGTGGGAGCAATTGGGACGACGGTGGGCGGCGGAGCCTGGTCAAAGGGCTCGCCTCCCGGTGAGTCTACACAGCGGTCTGCTCGCACGCCTCCCTGACAGTCGGCGCAGCGGTCTGCTCGCACGCTTCCCGTCAACTCACACGCTTGCAGGGACGGCACCTGCTGATGAGAAGCGGGGACTCGTGGCAGCACGTAAACGCCCACGGTTTCAATAGTGAAAGCGTTCGCCTTAACGTGACAGGTCTTTGTTCCAAAATACCTTGGCTCTTCATTTGTGCAACTTGTCATAAGCAGCTTGTCTCGAATTGAAGAAAAAACTTACGAAGTAATATTTGTGCCATATCACGTGACCATGCTCAGTTTCAAGAATTTATGCTCACTTTTGGATTTTCTGAAATTTAAGATCCAGGATTCGAAACAATATCATAACCTGCATCATGCAATAAATTTTCAAGCCGTACATCTTTCCTGTTGTATTTCTTAAGAAAGGATTTGGTCAAACATTTTGCTTAGTTAAACCTCCTTTCCGGTTTATAGGGCTCAATTCAAAAATCTCACCAACCAAGGTAGATGGTGAGTCGTGGAACAATTGTTGTAGTTTGCAAAACCACTCAATTAATGTGCTTGTTTTCCTCAAAAATTGTGTTTACGAATGCATTAATTGCAATGCATGCATGCATAAAGTACATGCATTGGTCAATTTTCTCTTAATACTTGCATGTAATGATTTATTGCACCTTGAAATCTAAACATGTGATGGGAACAACCAAATTGAGACTTATAAAGTGGGAAAACTAAAATTTTGAGATAAGCCGTATAAACCAAACGTTCGGATTTATCCTCTATAAAAGGATAATCCCTCCGTACCAGTGCATTGCCTGATATATTAACTCAAGTACTAGGCACGAACAAACAGGCTCAATTTTGTGCTCATCCTGGTGTAGTAGTAGTAGTAGTACTAGGCAATGAAGTTGACGGGTGACCTTGACGAGCAGCGACCGAGGGAATTGAACCGTGCTCGGCACGGTAGGTAACATTGTCTAGTTACTAAAGCATCCCTCCGTTGTTCATTGGTAGTCATTATGGACCGGGGACATGAGGGGAATTTCCTAGGGCTGGAATTCTGGCCACCAGATATTTCGACTTGAAACGCTGAGGCTCGACTGGTTGGGGTTGCCTAATGTGCATACCACGCACGCCACAGAAGGATACGGGCCCGTTTTTGTAGGATCAACCCGAGCCAAGGTTTGGCTGGTACGTCGTTGGGTCCTACCATTCGAGAATACGAAAGGAACCTTTTAAATTGCCGAACGAATCTACTCCCTCCTTTCCCGAATATAAGTCTTTTTAGAGATTTCAACAAATGACTACATACGAAGCAAAATGATTGAATCTACACTCTAAAATATGTCTACATGCATCCGTATGTTGTAGTCCATTTGAAATGTCTAAAAAGACTTATATTTAGGAACGGAGGGAGTATGTGTATTACAATACCCGTATTTTCCTTGCAAATACTAATCTCAACGTGGTATTTGATTTATGACGAGTTGTTGAATTAGAGTGAGTTTGTGATATAGTGATCTCAACGTGGATTTCACATTTCATGGTATCCCTAGTAAGTTTTCCAATGCAAATTCAAATTTAAAAGATGAACAATATGGAGGTGAGAAAACTTTGTATGTATCAAACATATGACCACACACACACATACACACGCGCGCACGAACACAACAACAATCCAATAAGTATAGTGCATCTATTTTTCCAACCCATGCATGTATGACACGAATTCAAAAATACTCCTTCTATTCCTAAATATTCGTCTTTTAGAGAGTTCAACAAGTGACTACATATGGAGCAAAATGAGTGAATTTAGACTCTAAAATATGTCTATATACATCCGTATGTGCCAGTCCATTTGAAGCCTCTAAAAAGACTAATATTTAGGAATGAAGGGGGTAAAATGTAAGACATCCATGGTCCTCAGTTCAATATTTAAAATGAACATGAATATTAAGTCTAGTACTACAGTACATGCAAATGTTGTGTTTAGGCGGAGCTATGATTGTCGGGGGTCAACCCCTCGACCTTAGATAAAATTATGGAGCTCTGTTTAGGGTTGTTTAGATTATATTTGTCCCGACCCTCCCAACCACCGATTGGTTGTGCACCCCCCAACCCTCCTCCCCGGGAGAATATCATGTGCCCCCATACCTTAGATGCTATATGCCGATACGAGTTGCTTGGAGCTTGTAGATCTGAGACATAGCAGCTCACATGATGTGTCTTATTTTTTTGCAGGAAACCTTGATGAGTTTGAGAATTGCACACAATTTGTACAAAAACTAGTTAGATGCCCTTTGATCCCATATCGAACGACCTCGAAGCTCGTATCACCGTAGCATCTAAGATGAAGGAGGACATCATATGCTCCTATATGTAAGAATATCATGTGCTACCACACCTTAGATGCTTTGGTGATACAAGCTCTTCGGAGGCGTTGGATTTGTGACCCAACACCTCCTCGGTGGTTCGAATGGTTTTTTGCAGAAAAGCCCCAAAAGAGTTCAGCCATTGCTTACAAGCACAAAGACTACTCAGATGCCATTGGATCTCAGATCAAACGACCTCCAAGCTCGTATCACCGTAGCATCCAAGCTGCGATAGCACCTTATGTTTTCTTGCACGGGACAGTATGAGGTGCTCCTGCACCGTAGATTCTATGGTGATACGAGTTCACTGAGATCTAACGGCCCACAGTAAGAGGTTTGAATGTTTTTGCAATATACGGCTCATAGAGTTTGGGAAATGCGCAGAAAGTACAAGTACTATGCATGTGCCATCTGATCACTGATCATACGACCTAGATGCTCATATCACCGTAGTGGGTAATTAAGCTACGGGGAGCACCTAATATGAGCACCGGGGAGCCGTTGGATCGAAGATGCAGCGGCACACACGTGGCCTGAATGTTTTATTTGCAAAAAAAAACCTTTGGAGAGTTTCGAAATTGCGCATAATTATAAAGACTACTCCCAAGCCATTGGATCTCACTTCCAACGGTGTAAAAACTCGTATCACCATAGTATCTAAGCTACGAGGTGGATGTGATATTCTATGTTGCTGTCATTTTTGTTTGTAAACTTGCAAAATACGTGTAACTCGTGTCGTTACTTGTCTAACCATGCAAAGTGTTTGTTCAAAAAACCATCCTACACTGAAATATCGGAACAACACACGGGGGTCCCACTTGTCATTAATCAAATTTGGACCTAAAACTAACAAATCTGAAAGACGAGATTCGAACTGGCAACCTGGACTACAAAGCGTAAGTTGATAGCCTGAAAAAATGAACGGTTGTTGGCTTTGTCCCATAACTTAATTTTATACAGTACTTGCGTTGAGTAGAGTAGAGGGAGTGCCTCATCAACACGTGCATGACCGTTGTCTCACTTACGGGTGGCTCCCAGGTCTGCAATCTCAATCTCTCTTCTCTCCATCGTCTAACCTTTGCACGGGCACACACAAAGAGCGGCGCTAGCTTGCCGTGGTGTTATTACAACTAAAAAAAGCTTGGAAAATAGAAGAATCGCCTAGAACAAGAGACATTATGGATGGTCGAGACGGAGCTAACCGTGCCACATTTGCATGATGAAGCTGTGTGGCTAGTGGGGTGTTTTCGACCGACTGGCTGGGTCCCGAGGTCGAACCATAGGTACTACTTCTGATACAGTATATTTTTACATGCACATTTTTCCTCCGTGCTGAGATGTGCCACACCCTACCGCGCGGTTTCGGGGTCCTCCCGGGTGGTGCACGCATATATTCTTCCTGACGTGGGACGCCCTACCGCGCGTTTTCTGGGTCCTCCTCGGTCGTAGCGCCGAAGCAAGTAAATGAGTCGTCAAATCACGAAATACCACCTTTCCCGCCGAGTACATCAGTGAAGCACGGTGGCTAGCTAGTTGGGCTAGTTCGATCGATTAGCTAGGCCACCGCCACATTTATTTTTTCACCCCTTTTTTTATCTACTTGCCGGCAGGTAAATTTAAATATCCACCGCGGCGTTGCTCTGGTGTTTGGGTGCGGCAGGATTTTTAATTTTGTGATTGACGGGAGCAGGCGCGACAGGATTTTTAATTTTTTGATTGACGGGAGCAGGCACGGTAGCAATTAGTCATGATGACTCCGCCTGTAAAAACCCACTGCTCCCTGATGTGAGAAGTCATCGACTGGTGTTTTACCATGGTGAAACCAAAAGATTCCCCGCTCCTGGGCTGGCTCACTCCGCCTTCCCTTAGATTGCATTGCCTTTCAGCCGTTTTGCCCCCTTTGCTTCCTCTCCCCATTGCTTCTACCTGGTGCCATTGCAGTGCAGCAGATCACGGAGTCCGAGGTGAGGCGCCTGACACAGGAGCTCCATGACAAGGATGCGGAGCTCAGGGCCAAGGACGTGGAGCTCCCTGAGCTCAAGGAGGAGAGGAGTGCCATGCTCCTCCGTTATGTGCGGGAGTTCACGGAGCTTCAAAAGCGGTAGGCATCCACCACAAAGATGCTCGAGGTGTTGGATGCATTGCTGCAGAAAGCGGGAGATACGGTAGGCCGTCAGGGGAGCCGACTGGAGCGCGAGCGGGCCGATCGTGACGAGGTCTAGGATCGCCTCAGCCACTTGGTGAACCAAGTTGCCACGCACGTGTTGCGGCTGCGTGATGCCTACCGTCGTGCCAGCGCGACGATGTCCGCCGTCGGGCTAAACCCGTTCGACCACCCGGTCGACTTCAATGAGCTGCGGCTTCCTGACCTGGTCTCCTTCTTCACCTATATCTCCGAGGAGCTGAGCCCTCTCCGCGCGATGGTGGGGGCTGAGCTGGACAAGGAGGGGTTGAGGGCTGCCATCGCCATTGCCGGGCGAATCCTTTCAGGGCTCCGTCACCGGAATCCATTCGTGCCATTGGAAGCCGGGAGCGGGCTCTGTGGGCGGTTGCACCCTGCATCACCAATGTCGTGCGCCTCGAGAACCAGAGGGACTTCGGTGGTGTTTAGGCGCCCTCTGCATGGGCATGTCCATGTCTCGGCGCAACATGACCGTTGGATCAAACTCAGACGATGCAGATCAGTCACTGTAGCACAAAGCGTGTGGCTGTGTTGGGTTGCATTCTCATCTCAATATAGTTGTTTCCTCTTCATGTATTTTTATCAACCTACTAGTGTGGACTCATGCACCCTTCATGGTTCATGCACTCTGCCAAACACCAAAAAGTGGGTCGAGAAGGGAACTTTTGTTCCCATCCCGTGCACCCTTCATACACCCTGTCTAACACTATAGGATGTGCTTCATATGGTTCATTTTTCGTGGAGTACTGTAGCACCGTACTCTCCGTGCGCTGTGGACCTAGTTCTGCTAACATTGATCTCACCGTTCATTCTCGACCGGACAGTCGAAAAAGCGGTACTATGTTACATATAGGAGTAGTTGACATGCACACAACATCATTTGTTATCGTCATATCTTACTACACTAGCAACAAGATTGTGTAGTACTGACGTATGAACCACTGCACATGCCTAGTAGTAGGAGCACTGTGTATGTTCAAGTGGCTGCCGTGTTTCGCACTCCTCCGTCGTAAGAGTGGAAATGCTTGCTGTAATCATTTTTTTTCTTCAGAATGAAAAACAGTGGACACGCTCTACCGTGCGGATCCTCCTCTAGCCATGCACTAAATTACTCACTTTCATCGACGTGTGGGACAGCCAGCACCTGGGTCCACCAGCCATGCACTAAATTACTCCGTAGTAGAGTGACGGTAGACTACCCCGATCGAACCGCCGCAGTAATGCAGAATGAGCCATCAAATCACAAAACCCCTTCCTTTCTAGTAGTAAGTTGGACGGACGAAGCAACCATCATTTCACTCTTCTCTCTCAGCTTCCTCTCTTGAAGAAAAGCCCCACTCGCTTCACTTCTCCCTCATCTCGTTCCTCCTTTCACTCTTCTCTCTCAGCTTCCTCTCTTGGATGGACGCCGGTGCACCGGCCAACGTGATGTCTATGGCTCTGGCCAAAACCGTCGAGGCTCATGGTACGAAGAAGCGCAAGCACCCCGCCGAGACTACCGCAGACAAGCTCAAAGCCATCGCCTTGTCCAAGCCCCCCTCTCCGGGATCCCTCGTTAAGCAAGTCCAGGTAATGTCTCTTGTTGACGATCTTTTTCTCGATCTTGATCGTGTTTTTTCTTCTAACACGCAGTACTAGTACTGGTAGTACAACTTCCTGGGTGATCTTGCATGTGATTTTAGTGTGCCAAATGACGGTTCAAAATTCCTCTTTTGACCAAAACATGCGAGAGGTTGACACTGATTTCTTATAGATTACTTTCAACTACTCCCTCTGTCCCAAATTTCTTGTCTTAGATTTGTCTAGATACGGATGTATCTAATACTAAAATGTGACTTGATACATCTATATCTAGACAAATCTAAGACAAGAATTTTGGGACGGAGGGAGTACTTTATGAACATCAATGCTACCTTTTAAGAGGGTATATTTGCCTCAGTAACTTGTGTTATGGATATTGCATGTAATCCCTATGCTCGCATGCCTTTGAAGACATGTTCTAGTGTCTTTGTTCACTCATTTCTATGCGTATATGTAGTCATATATGGAGTATAATATCGAAAATCATCTTATATTTCTGAACAGAGGTAGTAATAAAATATGGTTTCTGTTAGAATTAGAACCAGGTCCGCGGTGGAGATGAAGTTCTCAAAGTCATGCCGTGTGAACTGGAAGACCTGATGATGAGTTCTACTGCTGAACTATCCAGCTGCTGTGTCCTTGTCGCCATGTGTCCTGAACTAGTGTTTTCCTGTAGCATTTTTGTCAGGCGTGTTCTCGAGGTTGTACTTGACCACAACAATTTCCTGGCTGTGCCTTCGATTATGAAGGGTGTGGTTCTTGTAAAGCTTCCCAACAAATCTGATGCGGCCTGTCTTCATCATCATGTTTATGAGTGGAAAGACCACTCTCTTAGGTTCTCCAAGGTTGACAAGATGGTGATGGTGCATGTAGACATCTCACACGAAGTCCATGGCCTAGTCAGTTATGCGGGGTTCATCCCGTAGGTTGGTGGCAAGAAATAGTCTGCAGAGTTTAGTTAGTGCAATTTTGCTTGTCTGTAGTAAGTACTATTATTCAGTACTTGATTTGTGTTTGTGAACCCTGTATTGTTTATTAGTACTGCCGCTTTTGGTTTGTGGTCAGTCCTGAGAACGGTCTATGTTAATGTCTGTCCACTCAATTCAGTCTGTACATTTTGAAGCATCCAGATCATATTTTTTGTGAGGACGGTTTATCAATTATGGTTACACTCCAATATCTGTATGCATTGCAAGGTTTATCGCACCCACCAGGATTTCCAGTCCAATGGATGTTTGGTCCATACGATTTGTCACGACCTTTGGACTGCCCTGCTTGTGGGAGTAGGCAGGGCCCCTGCATGCCACGCATAGTTGGACGATCAATCTTATGTTTAGTACTTCAACATAGTGATTTCCTGATAAGGATTCACTCGTGTCACACCAAGTAAATCTTATTGATTTACTGTCTAAATCTTATTGATTTAATGTCATGTTTTCTTTCTTTTCCTGCAATTTTACGATGCAGGTTTTGCCAAGTGACATTCATCACAGAATAAACTGTTTGGTTTGCTCTATGATGGCTATTTTTGCAGGTTTCACTTCTTATATCGTGTCAGTAATGAAGGCACTGTCCATCACTTATATTACTGGAAAAAATTGGATCAGTCTATTGTCTGAGTACAAGCTAAATCATTATGATGAACTGCAGTTTGGTTTAACAAAAAGGCCACAATTATTCCTTCTCGCGTTTAAAGGAAATGAAGAAAAAAACTTGATCACGGTCACGGATCCTAGTCAAGTTAGAAACCTGATCATAGCAGACAAGACACGATCGCCGCTGTCTCGCACAGATCGAGCACCGACAGTTGCTCTAGCACTAACAGCGGCAGCAGCTCAGTCTAATCCAGCTGAGGATTGGGCACCGACCGCGTCAGCGGATCAGTCTGATCTACCGGAGGATCGGGCATCGACACTGGCACCAGCCCTACAAGGAGCACTATCTCCAGCATCAGCAGCGGCTTCGGCACCTGCACCAACACTTGCACTTCCATTTGGTCCGGCCCATGCAGTTGCACCGGCAACAGACTGGGCTGCAGTTCGCACTTCATATACCAAAGTCCTTACAAAAACCGACATGTCCACCTTCTTGGTAAGCATTGGCCGCCCAAGTGCTTCGTTCTTTTTTCTTTCCATGTTGTTTCACATGATTCACTGTGTTGATCTAACTATTTGGTATGTCTTCTTGTTTGCAAACAGAGAATTCCTAGAGCAACGAGGGAGTCGTTCAACAATCTGGGCGACCGCGGCCAAGTTTCTCTTACCATGTGCAGCCTTGGTGTGAATGAACCTGCTCAATATACCTTAAGTACAAAGGATGGTCGCATGATGATTGATGCTAAAGGATGGTCAAGGTTCAAATCTAAATCATATCTTGCAGTAAGGGATGATGTCAAAATCGAACTTTCTCGGCAAGGAGAGCTGGTCCAAATCAACTTCGAAATTCTTTGGTACCAGCACGCAACTGCCGAACTGATCTATCCTCCGAGAGATTTTGATGTAATAATCTGGCATGGTGAAACAAGTATCCTGTGTGTATAAGTAGTACGACAGTATTATTTATCACATGGTATATCGTTGATAGAATTGCAACTCTGATTGCAGGTTAGGAACTGCCGTTCGATTTCATTCCAACAGCTGTCGTGCTTTATTCAATTTTGTGTATTCGCCTTGTGACAGCATCTAAAACCAGCGCAGTACCTATCGCTTGCAATATGAAAAGCGCTGAGGTAGAACACATAGTCCCCCAAACATGCAGGGTCGGCCTGCGGCCCAAAGTCCAGAACCATGAGCCTATCTGAGTATTATATTCTCAGCTGAACCCCCATAAAAAAAGCTGAACCCCCATAATGCACGTGCGTTGCAGAGGGAGTATATTTCTCGGCAAGGTGAGCCTGTGATATAAAAGATTTGTATATTTCTTTATAGAGGGAGTATCTCTTTGTCAAAATATATATTTATGTGTAACTAGTTACTCCTGTCTTTCTACTTCCTTTCGCTGATATGTGGGGCAACCGACAACGGGATCCATGTGCCATATGCACAAATTAGAGTGCACAACTTCACGGTAGACACATGATACGTCTCCAACGTATCTATAATTTTTGATTGTTCCATGCTATTATATTACCCCTTCTTGATGTTTATGGGCTTTATTTTACACATTTATATCATTTTTGGGACTAACCTACTAACCAGAGGCCCAGCCCATATTGCTGTTTTTTTGCCTATTTCAGTATTCCGAAGAAAAGGAATATCAAACGGAGTCCAAACGGAATGAAACCTTCGGGAGCGTGATTTTTGGAACGAACATGATCCGGAGAGCTTGAAGTGCAAGTCAAGAAGATCCCGAGGGCCCCACGAGATAGGGCCCCCTGTAGGGCGCGCCCCTTGTCTCGTGGGCCCCTCGGGCGGCCACCGATGTACTTCTTCCTCCTATATATACCTACGTACCCCGAAAACATCCAGGGGTACCAGGAAACACAATCCACCATCCTAACCTTCTGTATCCGCGATATCCCATCTTGGAGCCTTCGTCGGCACTCTGCCGGAGGGGGAATCAACCATGGAGGGCCTGTACATCAACATCCTTACCCCTCCGATGAGTTGTGAGTAGTTTACCATAGACCTACGGGTCCATACTTATTATCTAGATGGCTTCTTCTCTCTTTTTGGATCTCAATACAATGTTCTCCCCCTCTCTTGTGGAGATCTATTTGATGTAAACTATTTTTGCGGTGTGTTTGTCGAGATCCGATGAATTGTGGGTTTATGATCAAGTTTACCTATGAATAATATTTGAATCTTCTATGAATTCTTTTATGTATCATTGAGTTATCTTTGCAAGTCTCTTCGAATTATTAGTTTGGTTTGGCCTACTAGATTGGTCTTTCTTGCCATGGGAGAAGTGCTTAGCTTTGGGTTCAATCTTGCGGTGTCCTTACCCAGTGACAGAAAGGGTTGCAAGGCACGTATTGTATTGTTGCCATCGAGGATAACAAGATGGGGTTTATATCATATTGCATGAGTTTATCCCTCTACATCATGTCATCTTGCTTAATGCGTTGCTCTATTCTTATGAACTTAATACTCTAGATCCAGGCAGGAGTCGGTCAATGTGTGGAGTAATAGTAGTAGATGCAGGCAGGAGTCGGTCTACTTGTTATGGACGTGATGCCTATATACATGATCATGCCTAGATAATCTCATAACTATGCGCTTTTCTATCAATTGCTCGACAGTAATTTGTTCAACCACCATAATACTTATGCTATCTTGAGAGAAGCCACTAGTGAAACCTATGGCCCCCGGGTCTATCTCTTATCATATTTGCTTTCAATCTACTTTTATTTGCATCTTTACTTTTTGTATCTATATTATAAAATACCAAAAATATATTTATCTTATCATACTATATTTATTAGATCTCACTTTCGCAAGTTGCCGTGAAGGGATTGACAACCCCTTTATTGCGTTGGTTGCGAGTTCTCAGTTTGTTTGTGTAGGTGCGTGGGACTTTTGAGGAGCCTCCTACTGGATTGATACCTTGATTCTCAAAACTGAGGGAAATACTTACGCTACACTTTGCTGCATCACCCTCTCGTCTTCGAGGAAAACCAACGCAAGCTCAAGACGTATCAAGAAGGATTTCTGGCGCCATTGCCGGGGAGGTCTTCGCTCAAGTCAAGACATACCAAGTACCCATCACAAACCCATCTCCCTCGCATTTAGATTATTTTCTATTTGCCTCTCGTTTTCCTCTCCCCCACTTCACCCTTTCCGTTTTATTCGCCCTCTCTTTCCCAATCTCCTCCTCTCCTTTTTCGCTTGCCTTTTTCTGTTTGCTTGTGTGTTAGGTCGTTTACCTTGTCGTCATGGCTAGTTCTGTCTTTATCCCTTCATCTCCCGACTTTGAAGTTCTTCACTTCAAACAAGGACAAGGAGAAAATTTAAAAGATGCTTGGTTTAGGATGTTAGAATCTTATCGTAGTTGTGCCGTGGAAGGAGATTTCAAGTTTTTAATGCGCAATTTTTATGTTGGGTTAACCCTATCCCATAGACAACTTCTTGATTTTGCTGCAAAAGGATGTTTTATTGAAATTGATCCTAGTTTCGCTTATGAAATTATAGAAGGGATAGTAGGAGTACTTCCCCTAAAAAGGGCATCGTCCTTCTCTCTTGAAGGAACTCAAATTTTAGAGAAACTTTGTGAATTCGAAAAAATTGTTGGACTACTTAAGAATATTGGTGGGAGTATCAACCGCATGAATAATTTGATTGTATTTTGTCATAAGCGGTTGGATGCCTTAGACAAAAGGATCTCTGAGCATGAAGGGAAATGCAAAGAGACTCCCGGACCTGAGCACAACTCCATTAAAAAGTTGAGTGCCAAAGATGGCACTACTTGAATCTATCTTTGCTTTTATGCCTAGCTAGGGGCGTTAAACGATAGCGCTAGTTGGGAGGCAACCCAATTTTCTTTATGTTTTTTGTTTTTGCCCCTGTTTAGTAATAAATCTTGCATCTACCTTCTGTTTAGATGTGTTTTTATATTTTAATTAGTGTTTGTGCCAAGTAGAACCTATAGGATAACCTACGATGATAGTTGATTTGATTTTGCTGAAAAACAGAAACTTTGCACGCACGAATATAATTTTTTTAAATCACAGGAACGTGATTTTGCGTTGATTCTTTTTGCTGATGTTCAATAAACACATTTTCCAGGACTTCCTATTTTGGTAGGATTTTTAGAGTTCCAGAAGTTTGCGTTTGTTACAGATTGCTACAGACTGTTCTGTTTTTGACAGATTCTGTTTTCCGTGTGTTGTTTGCTTATTTCAATGCATCTATGGCTAGTAAATTAGTTTATAAACCATAAGGAAGTTGTAATACAGTAGGTTTAACACCAAAATAAATAAATAATGAGTTCATTGCCGTACCTTATGTGGTGGTTTTGTTTTCTTTCACTAACGGAGCTTATAAGATTTCCTGTTGAGTTTTGTGTTGTGAAGTTTTCAAGTTTTGGGTAAAGCTTTTATGGACTATGAAATAAGGAGTGGCAAGAGCCTAAGCTTGTATATGCCCATGGCACCCCAATATATTCAAGGATATCCAAAAGCCTAAGCTTGGGGATGCCCCGGGAAGGCATCCCCTCTTTCGTCTTCGTTTATTGGTAACTTTACTTAGAGCTATATTTTTATTCGCCACATGATATGTGCTTTGCTTGGAGCATCGTGTATTATATTAGTCTTTGATTTTTAGTTTACCATAATTATCCTTGCTGTACACACCTTTTGGGAGAAGCCTATTTGATTAGAATTTGCTAGAATACTCTATGTGCTTCACTTATATCTTTTGAGCTTGATAGTTTTTGCTCTAGTGCTTCACTTATATCTTTTAGAGCACGGTGGTGTCTTAATTTTGAAGAAATTGCTAGTCTCTCATGCTTCACTTATATCTTTTTGAGAGTCTTTTAGAACAGCATGGTATTTGCTATGATCATAAAGTTGGTCCTAGAATGATGAGCATCCAAGTTGGGTATAATAAAAACTATCATAGAAAAAGAATTGGATGCTATGATCAATTTGATGCTTGATAATTGTTCTGAGATATAAAGGTAGTAATGTTAGGGTCATGCTAGTGGGTAATTATGAAATTGAGAAATACTTTTATTGAAGTTGGCAAGTCCCGTAGCATGCACGTTTGGTAAAAGTTGTGTGACAAATTGGTTGCATAGGGTGCTCTTTTGATTGTCTTCCTTATGAGTGGCAGTCGGAGACGAGCTGTGGTCTTTTCCTACCAATCTATCCCTCTTGGGGCATGCGTGGTAGTACTTTGCTTCGAGAGCTAAGTAGACTTCTGCAATAAGTATATGAGTTCTCTTTTGACTAATGTGAGTCCATGGACATAGGCACACACATCCTTTTTACGTTGCTAGCCTTTATTATTACCGCGCAACTTTCGCCGGTATCATAAACCCCTTATTTACCTTCCTCAAAATAGCCACCATACCTACCTATTGTGTCATTCCCATAGCCATTCCGAGATATATTGCCATGCAACTTTCCACCGTTCCATTTATTATGACACATACCATCATTGTCATATTCCTCTTTGCATGATCATGTAGTTGATATCGTATTTGTGGCAAGGCCACTTTCATAATTTTCATACGTGTCTCTCTTGATTCATTGCATATCCCGGTACACCAGCGGAAGCATTCATATAGAGTCATATCTTGTTCTAGCTTTGAGTTGTAATTCTTGAGTTGTAAATCCATAAAAGTGTGATGATCTTCATTATTAGAGCATTGTCCTAGTGAGGAAAGGATGATGAAGGCTATGATTCCCCCACAAGTCGGGATGAGACTTCGGACTTTACAAAAAGAAAAAATGAGGAAAGAAAAAAATAGAAAGGCCAAAAAGTTAAAAAAAAAAGAAAAAGGCCAAAGAAAAAAAGATAAAAAAGAAGAAAGAAAAAATGAAAAAAAATGAGAGGAAAAGAGAGAAGGGACAATGCTACTATCTCTTTTTCCACACTTGTGCTTCAAAGTAGCACCATGATCTTCATGATAGAGAGTCTCCTATGTTATCACTTTCATATACTAAGTGGGAATTTTTCATTATAGAACTTTGCTTGTATATTCCAATGATGGGCTTCCTCAAAATGCCCTAGGTCTTCGTGAGCAAGCAAGTTGAATACACACCCACTTAGTTTCTTTTGTTGAGCTTTCATATATTTATAGCTCTAGTGCATCCGTTGCATGGCAATCCCTACTCACTCACATTGATATCTATTAATGGGCATCTCTATATAGCCTGTTAATATGCCTAGTTGATGTGAGATTATCTTCTCCCTTTTTGTCCTCACAACCACCACCATATACCACCATAGTGCTATGTCCATGGCTTACGCTCATGTATTGCGTAAGAGTTGAAAAATCTGAAGCGCGTTAAAAAGTATGAAACAATTGCTCGGCTCGTCATCGGGGTTGTGCATGATGGGAGTATTTTCTGTAATGAAAATGAAGCATGGCCTAACTATATAATTTTGCAGGGATAAGCTTTCTTTGGCTATCTTATTTTGATAGGACATGATTATTTGTTAGTATGCTTTGAAGCATTATTATTTTTATGTTTTATAAGCTTTTATTTGAATCATTTGGATCTGAGCATTCATGCCACAATAAAAGAAAATTACGTTATGAATTATGCTAGGTAGCATTCCACATCAAAAATTCTCTTTTTATCATTTACCTACTCGAGGACGAGCAGGAATTAAGCTTGGGGATGCTTGATACGTCTCCAACGTATCTATAATTTTTTATTGTTCCATGCTATTATATTACCCCTTTTGGATGTTTATGGGCTTTATTTTACACATTTATATCATTTTTGGGACTAACCTACTAACCGGAGGCCCAGCCCATATTGCTATTTTTTGCCTATTTCAGTATTTCGAAGAAAAGGAATATCAAACGGAGTCCAAACGGAATGAAACCTTCGAGAGCGTGATTTTTGGAACGAACATGATCCGGAGAGCTTGAAGTGCAAGTCAAGAAGCTCCCGAGGGCCCCATGAGATAGCCCCCCCTTTAGGGCGCGCCCCCTGTCTTGTGGGCCCCTCGGGCGGCCACCGACATACTTTTTCCTCCTATATATACCTACGTACCCCGAAAACATCCAGGGGCACCACGAAACACAATTTCCACCAACGTAACCTTCTATATCTGCGAGATCCCATCTTGGAGTCTTCGCCGACACTCTGTCGGAGGGGGAATCAACCATGGAGGGCCTCTACATCAACATCCTTGCCCCTCCGATGAGTTGTGAGTAGTTTAGCACAGACCTACGGGTCCAGAGTTATTAGCTAGATGGCTTCTTCTCTCTTTTTGGATCTCAATACAATGTTCTCCCCCTCTCTTGTGGAGATCTATTCGATGTAAACTCTTTTTGCGGTGTGTTTGTCGAGATACGATGAATTGTGAGTTTATGATCAAGTTTATCTATGAATATTATTTGAATCTTCTCTGAATTCTTTTATGTATGATTGAGTTACCTTTGCAAGTCTCTTCGAATTATCAGATTGGTTTGGCCTACTAGATTGGTCTTTCTTGCCATGGGAGAAGTGCTTAGCTTTGGGTTCAATCTTGCGGTGTCCTTACCCAGTGACAGAAAGGGTTGCAAGGCACATATTGTATTGTTGCCATCGAGGATAACAAGATGGGGTTTATATCATATTGCATGAGTTTATCCCTCTACATCATGTCATCTTGCTTAATGCGTTGCTCTGTTCTTATGAACTTAATACTCTAGATGCATGCAGGAGTCGGTCGATGTGTGGAGTAATAGTAGTAGATGCAGGCAGGAGTCGGTCTACTTGTTATGGACGTGATGCCTATATACATGATCATGCCTAGATAATATCATAACTATGCGCTTTTCTATCAATTGCTCGACAGTAATTTGTTCACCCACCGTAATACTTATGCTATCTTGAGAGAAGCCACTAGTGAAACCTATGGCCCCCGGGTCTATCTATTATCATATTTGCTTTCAATCTACTTTTATTTGCATCTTTACTTTTTGCATCTATATTATAAAATACCAAAAATATATTTATCTTATCATACTATCTTTATTAGATCTCACTTTCGCAAGTGGCCGTGAAGGGATTGACAACCCCTTTATTGCGTTGGATGCGAGTTCTCAGTTTGTTTGCGTAGGTGCGTTGGACTTTTGAGGAGCCTCCTACTGGATTGATACCTTGGTTCTCAAAACTGAGGGAAATACTTACGCTACACTTTGCTGCATCACCCTCTCCTCTTCAAGGAAAACCAACGCAAGCTCAAGATGTAGCAACACACCCCGGTCGTAGCGCCGCAGTAATGCCCAATGAGCCGTCAAATCACAACCCCCCCCTTTCCAGCTTTAGCAGTAAGCTGGACGGACGAAGCAGCAATATTTCACTGGGCCTGAATCCCCTTCTCCCTCATCTGCTTGTTCAAAGAAAACCCCCGCTCGGCGATTGCATAGGGTTTTCTCATGGAGAACCAGGTACGAATTCTTCATCCATCCCTGATAAATCCAAGTCCCTTGGTCGTAGGTAATCCTAGGATGGCAGCTGCCGCCGTTGATGCATTTTTCTTCGTACTTAATCTAGTGTGTTTCAGTTGCATTGACCAAAGTGTGAGTACCCTACAGATTACTATGCCCTCGGCAAGACGCCACACTTGTTCCTTCTCATCCTACCACAACATTTTGAAACACACACAGTATGTTCCTAGAATACTCTTCTCTATCCGGGAGGGTGGGTTTTTTTTAACATGCTGTGTTCTCATATTATTTTTCCTGCAGTGTATTATTTGCTCTTCCAGAACACATGTACTCAAGATGCTCGGCCTTGCCATAACTGAGTACACTAGTTTAATGGTCACAGTGAAGACAAGCCATGGATATTACTTCTGAGTTGGGTTCATGAACCAATAAGATCGCTGCTTTTTTATGGCCGAACTTGGATAAACTTTCTCAAGTGTTACGGACTGAAAGATGGCGCATGAATGTTGATGGAAATAGCAGAACCTGGTCTCATCTTCACTGCGATCTTCCACCCCGACGTTGTTCCAATTGTTCATCCATGTTAGTTTTGTATCTGGTTCTTGCTTGTAGCCTCGATTACTTCTTAATCCACCTATTCTGTCTAACTAATCACAATTTAACTTTAGAAGTAGCAACGAATCTCTCACGAAGATGCTACTTCTAACTAATATTTTCTTATAATTGGTGGCACATGTAGGTTTTTTCAGAGTTAAGCAGTCTGCTCGTTTGTTACTCTATAATAACTCGGCTGTTACTAATGGCACTGAAGTTGACTGGATCAACATCCACAAGTTCCTACACTTTATTGATCGTCTTGAGGTCCTTGTGGGGCGTTTCAATGGTGGAAGGCCATGTGGGATATGTGTGCCACTGCTGCACTTGTTGAAAAGGTCCAACTGTGTCAAGAAACTTATGGTACGAGTTGTTTTCTGTTATATATGTTGTTCATAAAATATTGCTTCTACACAGTTTTACAGCTGTGATCTTCTTGAAACAGGAACTGCCGAGTTCTATTGTTCCTATACAGATGCGTGACCATGGTCGGGTCAGACTTGCGCTTGGTCACAACATGATGTTTATGTCGACCTACTCAATTCCCCTTGGAGGTGAAAAGATACTTATTCGTGGGTGGTCTCAAATAATCAATGCCCGTCCATCTTGGAGAATAGGACAGAAGATTATGTTCATGCTTTTCCATGGCCCTAAAGTGAATATCCTGTTTATTGACCATGTTACGAGATGAAGCCGCTTTCAGAAGGTTGTGGATGCGCGCGGTGGCGCCTGGGCCTTGTCCTGGGGCTTGGCAGCCTCACCCTTGGTTAACTGTAGGCAAAGTAGCACTGTTTGAGGCGTGCTTTGTACGGTTGAACCTGTATAAGTACTCATACTGCTTTCAGCTTTGGTTGTTAAGTGCCCCTGCTGGTTTCAGTTAAGGTTGTTAAGTACTCCTGCTGCTTTTACAGTCTGTCGTGTTTCTTTAGTCATGTCTTCCTCCAGCCGCCAAAACCAAACTAGCGTCAGCGGGGCCACCTGCTTCCACCTCCCACGGCTGGCTGCACCTCAGCGCATGCATCGCCGCCCCACCGTCTCCTAAATCGTTAACGCCGACGTCCCCCGTGCTCTTTCGTGCGCTCGCCGCGGTGCCGCCCTCTCGCGTTGTCAACATGGTCAACAAACAACAGGAATCGGCAGAAGTACGTGGAGAGGATGACAGTAGGGGCCCACCACATCAGCGTATGGAAAAATAAAATGCTTCCTCCTAGTGTTTTCCTGACATCTGGGACCCACGACATTGTGAGCGTATATAGTCAATAGACAAGAAAACAACACAAGATCGGCTGACACCTGGGACGCAGCTACTCGAGCAGTATTTTTTTTGTTTGGTATTGTTGAGACGGAGCAGGGTTTGAACTGGGCTGTGGCCCGTCTAGACCAGGCTTATATTTTATGTTCACCATGTAACCAGCCCAACTATTTTTTCTTTGTGAAAATGAGCCCAGTTTATTTTTTCTGAAGAATACCCAATCCAGGCCTACTTATTTTTCTACGCCCTGATGGGCTGCAACTCTTTCAAGACGCCTGCAAATCTTGAAAGTAATATGAAATGGGTTGTAAATATAAAAACAGATGACAAATTGGCAATTACTTTATAATTTCTGATTTTTTTCACATTTTCAGATTCCTATTTCACTAGGCATTAACCTAATTCAAATAAATCTTCAAAGTACTTTAAATCTGGCTCGAAATTTTGGTATTAAAAATAGTTTGGAACCCACAGAAATATTCGAAACCAAAAAAACGACTGCAATAAATTGCATAAGAAATGCCATGAGCTATATATAAATTCTTAAAAAAAAGAGGAAGTGGTCTGACTTGTGGGCCTGTTCAGTTGACGCGTATGCAAGATTTCTTTAGTTATTATATACTAGGTCAACAAACGATTCTAGCAGACGTAGCCGTTGGATGTCAATCTGTCACGCCCAATATGCGACCCTATCCAAAAGGAACTCGAAGGTCCCACCAAGGATAGACCCGCATATTGAAATGCTTTTGCAAGGTGGATATCATTACATCAACATTACATAATAGATGGGGATGCATACAAGAGGCATACAAAGCCACATGAATACAACAAACAAAAACTCAAACAAAAACTCAAACGACATCCACCCTGCTAGCCCAGGCTGCCGACCCGGAACCTATCCCCTGATCAAAGAAGAAGCAGAAGAAGAATTCCAAGACAAGCAAACATCGCTCTTGCGTCATGACCATCGCATAACCTGTACCTGCAACTGTTGTTGTAGTAATCTGTGAGCCACGAGGACTCAGCAATCCCATTACCATGGGTATCAAGACTAGCAAAGCTTAAAGGGAAAGGAAGGGGTAAAGTGGTGAGGTTGCAGCAGCGACTAAGCATATATGGTGGCTAACATACGCAAATAAGAGCGAGAAGAGAGCAAGCGGAAACGGTCGTGAACTAGTAATGATCAAGAAGTGATCCTGAACTCCTACTGACGTCAAACATAACACAGAAACCGTGTTCACTTCCCGGACTCCGCCGAAAAGAGACCATCACGGCTACACACACGGTTGATGCGTTTTAATTCGGATCTGGTGTCAAGTTATCTACAACCGGACATTAACAAATTCCCATCTGCCTATAACCGCAGGCACGACTTTCGAAAGATTATACCCTGCAGGGGTGTCCCAACTTAGCCCATGATAAGCTCTCGCGATCAACGAAGGATAAACCTTCTCCCAGGAAGACCCGATCAGACTCGGAATCCCGGTTTACAAGACATTTCGACAATGGTAAAACAAGACCAGCAAGACCGCCCGATGCGCCGACAATCCCGATAGGAGCTGCACATATCTCGTTCTCAGGGCAACACCGGATGAGCAATCCGTACAACTAAAACCAGACCTCAAGTTTCCCTGAGGGGGCGCTCCAAAGGGCTCTGGTTCGGACCAACACTTAGACAAGCACTAGCCCGGGGGGGCTATAATAAAGATGACCCTCGAGAGAGTGACTCCCAAGGGAAAAGTAGGTGGTGGTGAGGCAAATGGTAAAACCAATGTTGGGCCTTGCTGGAGGAGTTTTATTCAAAGCGAACTGTCAAGGGGGTCCCATAAATCACCCGACCGCGTAAGGAACACAAAATCGGGAACATAACACCGGTATGACGGAAACTAGGGCGGCAAGAGTGGAACAAAACACCAGGCATAAGGCCGAGCCTTCCACCCTTTACCAAGTATATAGATGCATTAATAATATAAGAGATATTGTGATATCCCAACCAAAATCCTGTCCACCATGAAGAGATCTTCAACTTCACCTGCAACTAGCAACGCTATAAGAGGGGCTGAGCAAGCGGTAACATAGCCAAGCAATGGTTTGCATAGGAAAGGTATCAAAGGTTAGAGGTTCATGGCAATATGGGAGGCTAGACGAGCAAAAGATAGGTAGCGCAACAAAGCGATAGAACGAAGCAACTAGCATAGCAATGATAGTAGTGAGATCCAGGGTAGCGGTCATCTTGCCTGAAATCCCGCAAGGAAGAAGAATGAGTCCATGAATAAGACGAATGGATGAAGCCGAACCAAGCGTAGATGAACGAATCCTCACGATCGCAACGAAACGGGAACTATCGAGAAGAAACACACAACATAGTGAACACACCACACATGAACAAGACATGATGCACAACCAAGCATGATGCATGACAAAGCTACATGAAGCTACTCATGGCAAGGGATGATGCATAGAAGAGCAACACATCAAAGCAAGTTTAAATGAGGCCGGGAACAACATATAACAATTCCGGTAAGTCCTCGTTTGCAAATTTCGAAATTGGTCCAGATCTGAACAAACCTTATGTTCAAGTTGTTAAACAGCAAGTTAAGATGCACCAAGATGATCTACACGAGATTCTAGTCAAGTTACATATAAAGTTCATTTAGTTCGGAGCTACGGCCTAGAAGGTATGAGCAAAACAAGTTAAACATGGCATTGATGCAAAACGCATACAAACATCGATCAAACACCTCAAAACATGGATGCAACATGATAATATGAAACTACATGTAAAATCAAGCAAGTTTCATATAGAGCACACTCAAAACGGAGCAACGGTTCAACACACACACACACACACACACTATACAAGTTATAGCAACAATCTGTCCAAAACAGCAACTAGGCATATTGCAAGCATCAAAACAACATGCTACAGGACCTTAACAAGAAAACAAAAGGCACGGGAATGATGTACAGGTAAAGCATAACAAAACATGAACACTGAGCTATCTCCAGAAATCACTAGAACATGCTCAAACACACATGGTAAGATTGCAAGTAATAACAGTTCAGACTTTGCAGAAAATAACATCAGGTTGCAATGTTTAGATCTATCAAACAATATGTTACATGAACTTATAATGGCAAACAAAGGCATGGCATGAATCTACTCAAAGCATAGATCAAAAGTCCCTTACTAACCATAAGCCAAAAAGGATCAGAAAATATGATGGCACCCACATAACCATAGCAAGTTATAATACAGATTCATACATGGCAGGAACAGAATTATGAAGGCATGTTGGTGAGCTTGTGCAACTCACTACAGAGAAAAAGAATGGCATGGAAAGGCAACCAACAGTAAGAAGGCATGTTTGTGAAGTTAAGCATGGCAATAGCAAGGTCATAGGGTGCATGGAACACTAGGAGAACACATGGCAACAACTAAACTTAATGTTAACAGGCTGAATGCAACATTATGAAGCAACTTTAGAGCAAGATATGAACAAGCTACAACAAGCTGTAAATGCAACCAGGGGCATGGATGGATAAAGCATGACATGCAGAACAAAACATACTTAGTGACTATCTCCAGATTATGCATAGAATGATTAGTAGCAACATGTTTATATAGCATCACGAAATAACAGATTCAGCCTAGCAAATCAGCAACAGTGAGTACACTACTTAACAAGCTTGATACACTCACCACAAGTCCTTGCATGACAAGATAAGCATAGCATCAGCAAGAAGATATGTTTATGAAATAAACCAAGTCAAGAACAAGTTCATAGCATGGAAGGATCAACTATAGCAACCTTGGCAAAATTGAATAACAAGTAAACAATCTGCCAGGAAACATTTTGAAGCAAAAGTAGAGCACGAAAATGACATGCTAGACTACTCCATAATTGCAAACAAGGGCATGAATGGCTAGAGCATAACCATATTTTCAAAACATCCTTACTGAAGTGTCTCAAAATGTGCATGGATCTCTCTGTAGCATCAAGTTTACATGGCATCAAAATAACAGCAGAACAGGGACTAAAATCAGCAATATCACGATGCCTAGTTTGCATGCTTGTGCTAGTCACCACATTGATCACAAAAATACATGGTAAGCACCTCTGTAAAGAAGACATAGCATAGATCAAAACACATTTAGTCATCAACCTCATAGGATGCACATCTCAATCATGGCAAAAATGACAAAAGAGCTCGTTCTGTTAACAGACAGCAGAAAACATTATGAAGCACTCTTTCAACGAAGATTCAGGCATCAGGATGAGCTCAAATGAATATGATGCAATGGAATGAAATGATGTACTCGTCGAGGCGAACAATTTGACATATTATACGCACGAAACGGAGCTATGGATGCAGAGATACGATGCGATGAACATGGCATGAAAATTATTGCAGATTTAGGGACTTAGTCAAATTCTCACCCCGCGAAATCGGGACGGAGCCATTCCGGGACGGAGACGCGCGTTTGGATGGAGGGACCAGTGGATCTGATCCACCCGGCCGGATCTGGTACGAGGCGGTCGCCGGAGGTGGCGAGGAACTCCGGCGAGCTGGTTCGCGGCGGAGGCAGAGGGACGGCGAGCTTCGGCGGCGAGGAAGGCGCGCGGAGGCCGGCGCGGTCCGCGGCAAGGCCGCCGGAGGAGCGGGCCGGGGCGGAGGCAGACGGGGCGGCGCCTGGACGAGGCCGCGGCCGGCGGCGGCGGCGCGGGTGGCAGCCGGCGCGGAGGCGGGGACGAGGAGATGGGGCCGAGGCGGGGACGAC
>NC_041387.1:456582819-456589951 GCF_002162155.2 Triticum dicoccoides | reverse complement strand
GCGCGGCGGCGCGGCCTGGCGGCGGCTGGCGCGGAATGGGCCCGCGCAGGCCCCGGATGGGCTTCGCGGGCCGCGGCGGTGGGGAAGGCACGGGATGCCAGGTGGCGCAGCGGGATTGGACGGGGCGCGGCGGCTGGATGGAACGGACATGTCCGGGAGGGGCTGGACATGTCCGGCGCGCGAGGGGAGCGGGGCTAGGGTTTCGTCTGCGATTTTGGACGGGGGATGCCTTTTTATAGGTAGAAGGAGCTAGGAGAGTCCAAATCAGAAGCGGTTTTCACCCACACGATCGTGATCGAACGACCGAGAGCATGGAGGGGAGTTAGATGGGTTTTGGGCCACTTTTAAGGGGTGTTGGGCTGCAAAGAGAAAGAGGCTTTACAGTTACCCGGTTAACCGTTGGAGTACCAAACGATCTCCAAATGGCACGAAACTTGACAGGCGGTCTACCGGTGCTATACCAAGGCTGCTTGGCAAACCTCGGGCAATTCTGACAAATTTTAATACCCACTCACAACAGGAGAGAAAAGGGGAACGCCGAAGGACATAGGAGCGCCGGATTACAAAACGGACAACGGGGAAAAAGCTCGGATGCATGAAACGAGCACGTATGCAGAATGAAATGCACATGATGACATGATAAAATGCAACACACAAGCAAATCACATAGCAACAGCGGCGAATAACTGGCAGACACCTGGCGCATCGGATCCGGGGCATTACAACACTCCTCCACTAACAAGAGATCTCGTCCCGAGATCTTAGGACCGAGACGGAAGGGAAAAGGATGAGGTGAAACAAGAACTCAAGAGAAGAAGCAAAGAATCGAGAGCACTCGAGAAGAAGAGAGGAACGATGAGAATGACGAGAATCGAAAGCTCACGGAATCAGATAGACTATGAAACCACTCCGGTTAGAACAAGATAGAAAAGGAATAAGAATGGAAGAATTTAGGCAGCACTCCGGTTGAAAATGGAAGGATTAGAACATGAACTTCACAAGATGGGATGACACTTGATGAAGACATGACACAAAACCTCCGGAAAGAAATGAAAGAATTGAATGAAAAGAACTTAGAAGGAAGGATTGAATGGAGTTGTTTAGAAAATCAACAACGAAAGAATAAGCTTGACGTGGACTTATGGATAACAACTCAGAAATTATGAGGTGATAACCAGCCGCAAACGGAAATGATTGGATAACTTAGAAGAACGAAGAAATGCAAAACTCCACTTCAAAAGAATACGGAGAATTAATTGCACTTCGAGATGCGAGAAGAAAAGATACTTGAACTCCACCGACAAGAATCTTGATGAACACTTGAAGAGTGAATTAAATCATGAAGAATCACCATGAAGAACTCCGGTACAAAAGGATGATGAGATAGAATGAAGGATGAAAGAATAAGATGAGCCTTGTGATGATTTAGATGGAGGTTCTGACGAGATGACCGAGGAAATTTGAACTCCGGAAAAGAAAAGTTTAAAACACTTGAACTAGAATTTATTCATCAAGAACAAACTCCGAAGGAAGGGATTAACCACTTTGACGGAATAAGAATAAGATTTATTGTATGCTTATCCTTCATCAAAATAAATTGATGACGAGCAATGGATTTTTCATACTACTTATTCTTCTTGAAAAAGGATTGAGAAGTGACATATCGCAAACTTGAGAAGGTCTTCATGAACCACCGGTAGAATTAGAAAAATGACTAATGAAAGAGAATGAATCACCGGGAAGAAACAATATGTTTGAGGGGGATTTAGATACAAGAGAACGGGAAGAACTCGAGCTGATTAACGAACACTTGAACGAAGCACCGGGATAATTAGAGAACGGTAACTGGAATGATGGCCTCCGGTGAAAAGAAACGGGAAAACAACTCCTGAAATACTCCGGATGAGTGAGAAAAGAATAACTGGCAAATGAAATAATTCGA
Source organism: Triticum dicoccoides (assembly GCF_002162155.2). Classification (NCBI taxonomy): domain Eukaryota; kingdom Viridiplantae; phylum Streptophyta; class Magnoliopsida; order Poales; family Poaceae; genus Triticum; species Triticum dicoccoides. The sequence goes on along the minus strand of NC_041387.1, from coordinate 456,588,009 downwards.
GAGGATGATATGCAGTTGGAACCACGAATCTTCAAGAGAACGGGCAAGATTTAGAGGAAAAACTCGTCTTTGGTCTTCAAAAGACGACGAGAAACACCACCAAAATTACTGAGATACTCCGGGAGAACGAAAAGCGAAGAGGTTGAGCCAACAATGAAAATGATTTGAAATCGATCTTGGAAAGGCAACTGACTGATGAAATTCATTCTTACGTCAGACTTGAAAAGAATTTGAGAATAACTCCGGGGGAACTAGAAGAGTCAGGTAAGATCCTGGGAAAAAAACCTGTGGGTTAGGGCCCACTGAAGAGATAACACCGTTGGAAAGGATTGTTGAAGAGATAGATGATGCACCGGAACAGTTGAACTATTTGAATGAAGTGACAACCTCGAATTAATTGGAACACAGACGAATCTACAGAGATGTCTAGAGCACTCCGGAAGGATGAACTAGCGAGAGGCGAACGAGCAGGGAAAACACTTGAGCCGAGGGAAAGAATATAATCAACCCGAAAAACTTGAATTGAGTGCACCGACAAAAGAAAGGGATGAAGAATCTCAAACAAAAGAGAATTCACCGGTTGAAAGGATTGAGGGAAGACTGAAGAGGCTCGGTACGAATGAAATTGATGCTCGAAAGAGATTCAAGCTCCGGGAATAAAAAGGGTGGGAGGGCGGGAAAACACAAAGGCAACTTGGAAGGGGGAATCGACGAACAACTTGAAGAGGAAACACCGGATGAAATAATTGAGGAAAGAAAGCAAAGACTTCACACGAGTAGGATGGATACTCAATTACGGACTCCGGCTTCGAGAAGAAAAAGGGTGGGAGGGTGGGAAAATAAAACAACTAAGGATTGAACTCAAAGATGAAGAGGCTCGAGTCGACTTGACGAGAAATGCACCGGATGAAAAGATATGAGAACCAACGATCGGAAAACCAACTGCATGATCCTAAAGAAAGTTTGAAAGGGGAGAGGAATAATTCAAAACACCTATGTCAAGATTCCTCACCAGAGCGACGAAGGGGCTGAGGAGTAAAAAGAATTCTTACTCTCCGATATAACTAGAGTCCGAAAACAATTTTCTTCTAGACTCAACAACGGCCAGACTACACGATCAATCAAGGGGGGTCCTAAGGTCGGTCAAGGCTCTGATACCAACTTGTCATGCCCAATATGCGACCCTATCCAAAAGGAACTCGAAGGTCCCACCAAGGATAGACCCGCATATTGAAACGCTTTTGCAAGGTGGATATCATTACATCAACATTACATAATAGATGGGGATACATACAAGAGGCATACAAAGCCACATGAATACAACATCACAATACATAAGATCAACATCCGACTACGGATGAAACACAAACAGAAACTCAAACGACATCCACCCTGCTAGCCGAGGCTGCCGACCCGAAACCTATCCCCTGATCGAAGAAGAAGCAGAAGAAGAACTCCAAGACAAGAAAACATCGCTCTCGCGTCATGACCATCGCATAACCTGTACCTGCAACTGTTGTTGTAGTAATCTGTGAGCCACGAGGACTCAGCAATCCCATTACCATGGGTATCAAGACTAGCAAAGCTTAAAGGGAAAGGAAGGGGTAAAGTGGTGAGGTTGCAGCAGCGACTAAGCATATATGGTGGCTAACATACGCAAATAAGAGCGAGAAGAGAGCAAGCGGAAACGGTCGTGAACTAGTAATGATCAGGAAGTGATCCTGAACTCCTACTTACGTCAAACATAACACAGAAACCGTGTTCACTTCCCGGACTCCGCCGAAAAGAGACCATCATGGATACACACACGGTTGATGCGTTTTAATTTAGATTTGGTGTCAAGTTATCTACAACCGGACATTAACAAATTCCCATCTGCCTATAACCGCAGGCACGGCTTTCGAAAGATTATACCCTGCAGGGGTGTCCCAACTTAGCCCATGATAAGCTCTCGCGATCAACGAAGGATAAACCTTCTCCCAGGAAGACCCGATCAGACTCGGAATCCCGGTTTACAAGGCATTTCGACAATGGTAAAACAAGACCAGCAAGACCGCCTGATGCGCCGACAATCCCGATAGGAGCTGCACATATCTCGTTCTCAGGGCAACACCGGATGAGCAATCCGTACAACTAAAACCAGACCTCAAGTTTCCCTGAGGGGGCGCTGCAAAGGGCTCTGGTTCGGACCAACACTTAGACAAGCACTGGCCCGGGGGGGCTATAATAAAGATGACCCTGGAGAGAGCGACTCCCAAGGGAAAAGTAGGTGGTGGTGAGGCAAATGGTAAAACCAATGTTGGGCCTTGCTGGAGGAGTTTTATTCAAAGCGAACTGTCAAGGGGGTCCCATAAATCACCCGACCGCGTAAGGAACGCAAAATCCGAGAACATAACACCGGTATGATGGAAACTAGGGCGGCAAGAGTGGAACAAAACACCAGGCATAAGGCCGAGCTTCCACCCTTTACCAAGTATATAGATGCATTAATAATATAAGAGATATTGTGATATCCCAACCAAAATCATGTCCACCATGAAGAAATCTTCAACTTCACCTGCAACTAGCAACGCTATAAGAGGGGCTGAGAAAGCGGTAACATAGCCAAGCAATGGTTTGCATAGGAAAGGTATCAAAGGTTAGAGGTTCATGGCAATATGGGAGGCTAGACGAGCAAAAGATAGGTAGCGCAGCAAAGCGATAGAATGAAGCAACTAGCATAGCAATGATAGTAGTGAGATCCAGGGTAGCGGTCATCTTGCCTGAAATCCCGCAAGGAAGAAGAACGAGTCCATGAAGAAGACGAATGGATGAAGCCGAACCAAACGTAGATGAACGAATCCTCACGATCGCAACGAAACGGGAACTATTGAGAAGAAACACACAACATAGTGAACACACCACACATGAACAAGACATGATGCACAACCAAGCATGATGCATGACAAAGCTACATGAAGCTACTCATGGCAAGGGATGATGCATAGAAGAGCAACACATCAAAGCAAGTTTAAATGAGGCCGGGAACAACATATAACAATTCCGGTAAGTCCTCATATGCAAATTTCGAAATTGGTCCAGATCTGAACAAACCTTATGTTCAAGTTGTTAAACATCAAGTTAAGATGCACCAAGATGATCTACACGAGATTCTAGTCAAGTTACATATAAAGTTCATTTAGTTCGGAGCTACGACCTAGAAGATATGAGCAAAACAAGTTAAACATGGCATTGATGCAAAACACATATAAACATCGATCAAACACCTCAAAACATGGATGCAACATTATAATATGAAACTACATGTAAAATCAAGCAAGTTTCATATAGAGCACACTCAAAACGGAGCAACGGTTCAACACACACACACTATACAAGTTATAGCAACAATCTGTCCAAAACAGCAACTAGGTATATTGCAAGCATCAAAACAACATGCTACAGGACCTCAACAAGAAAACAAAAAGCATGGGCATGATGTACAGGTAAATCATAACAAAACATGAACACTGAGCTATCTCCAGAAATCACTAGAACATGCTCAAACACACATGGTAAGATTGCAAGTAATAACAGTTCAGACTTTGCAGAAAATAACATCAGGTTGCAATATTTAGAGCTATCAAACAACATGTTACAGGAACTTATAATGGCAAACAAAGGTATGGCATGAATCTACTCAAAGCATAGATCAAAAGTCCCTTACTGACCATAAGCCAAAAAGGATCAGAAAATATGATGGCACCCACGTAAACATAGCAAGTTATAATACAGATTCATACATGGCAGGAACATAATTATGAAGGCATGTTGGTGAGCTTGTGCAACTCACTACAGAGCAAAACATGGCATGGAAAGGCAACCAACAGTAAGAAGGCATGTTTGTGAAGTTAAGCATGGCAATAGCAAGGTCATAGGGTGCATGGAACACTAGGAAAACACATGGCAACAACTGAACTTAATGTTAACAGGCTGACAGCAACATTATGAAGCAACTTTGGAGCAAGATATGAACAAGCTACATCAAGCTATAAATGCAACCAGGGGCATGGATGGATAAACCATGACATGTAGAACAAAACATATTTAGTGACTATCTCCAGATTATGCATAGAATGATTAGTAGCAACATGTTTATATAGTATCACGAAATAACAGATTCAGCCTAGCAAATCAGCAACAGCGAGTACACTACTTAACAAGCTTGATTCACTCACCAAAAGTCATTGCATGACAAGATAAGCATAGCATCAGCAAGAAGACATGTTTATGAAACAAACCAAGTCAAGAACATGTTCATAGCATGCAAGGCTCAACTATAGCAACCTTGGCAAAATTGAATAAGTAAACAATCTGCCAGGAAACATTTTGAAGCAAAAGTAGAGCACTAAAATGACATGCTAGACTACTCCATAATTACAAACAAAGGCATGAATGGCTAGAGCATAACCATATGTTGAAAACATCCTTACTGAAGTGTCTCAAAATGTGCATGGATCTCTCTGTAGCATCAAGTTTACATGGCATCAAAATAACAGCAAAACAGGGACTAAAATCAGCAACATCACGATGCCTAGTTTGCATGCTTGTGCTAGTCACCACATTGATCACAAAAATACATGGTAAGCACCTCTGTAAAGAAGACATAGCATAGATCAAAACACATGTAGTCATTAACCTCATAGGATGCACACCTAAATCATGGCAAAAATGACAAAAGAGCTCGTTCTGTTAACAGACAGCAGAAAACATTATGAAGCACTTTTGCAACGAAGATTCAGGCATCAAGATGAGCTCAAATGAATATAATGCAATGGAATGAAAAGATGTACTCGTCGAGGCCAACAATGTGACATATTATATGCACGAAACGGAGCTACGGATGCAGAGATACGATGCGATGAACATGGCATGAAAATTACTGCAGATTCAAGGACTTAGTCAAATTCTCACCCCGCGAAATCGGGAGGGAGCCGTTCCGGGACAGTGACGCACGTTTGGATGGAGGGACCGGTGGATCTGATCCACCCGGCCGGATCTAGGATGAGGCGGTCGCCGGAGGCGGCGAGGAACTCCGGCGAGCTGGGTCGCGGCGGAGGCGGCGGGACGGCGAGCTTCGGCGGCAAGGGATGCACGCGGAGGCCGGCGCGGTCGACGGCGAGGCCGCCGGAGGAGCGGGACGGGGCGGAG
>NC_041387.1:456579658-456582527 GCF_002162155.2 Triticum dicoccoides | reverse complement strand
AGGCAGAGGCGCAACGGCGGCGCGGGGAGGAGCTCGGGCGCGGGGACGGCACGGGCGCGCGCGGTCGGCGGCGGGCGCGGAGCGGGCCCGCGCGGGCCCCGGACGGGCTCCGCGGGCCGCGGTAGCGGGGAGGACGCAGGAGGCCAGGTGGCGCAGCGGGATTGGACGGGGCGCGGCGGCTGGACGGAACGGACATATCCGGGCGGGGCTGGACATGTTCGGCGCGCGAGGGGAGCGGGGCTAGGGTTTCGTGTGCGATTTTGGACGGGGGATGCCTTTTTATAGGTAGAAGGAGCTAGGAGAGTCCAAATGAGGAGCGGTTTTCGCCCACGCGATTGTGATCGAACGACCGAGAGCATGGAGGGGAGTTAGATGGGTTTTGTTCCACTTTGAAGGGGTGTTGGGCTGCAAAGAGAAAGAGGCTTTACGGTTACCCGGTTAACCGTTGGAGTACCGAACGATCTCCAAATGGCACGAAACTTGACAAGCGGTCTACCGGTGCTATACCAAGGCTGCTTGGCAAACCTCGGGCCATTCCGAGAAAGTTTAATACCCACTCACAACAGGAGAGAAAAGGGGAACGCCAGAGGACATAGGAGCGCCGGATTGCAAAATGGACAACGGGGAAAAAGCTCGGATGCATGAAACGAGCACGTATGCAAAATGAAATGCACATGATGACATGATAAAATGCAACACACAAGCAAATCACATAGCAACAGCGGCTAATAACTGGCAGACACCTGGTGCATCGGATCCGGGGCGTTACACAATCCAACGGCCGTCATGTTTCTTCAATCTCTGATCTTCTTGCTCCAGCCGTCAAAGCAGCACCGGCGGGACCGCTTGCTCCCGCCTCCCGTGGCCGGCTGTGCTGCCGCGTAGGCCTCAACACCCCCTACTACTCCCACCACTGGCCAGGGCATCCCTCTACTCACCCACACCCCCTGTTATTCTGCGGCAACGGCAGCCTCACACTGCAGCCGAACCAGTGAACCCTCGTACTCCTCTCTGCGCGGGCTTCCACTGCCGCGTCTTCCTCGGCTCCGCGTCTTCCCCTTCCTAGGCCTCGCCGTCGTCCACCGCCGTGGTGCTCTCGGCACGGCTTGGTCAATGTGGTCAACAACCGACTTCCATCAGAAGAGTACTGTACGTGGAGAGGCTGACAGCTGGGTCCACGGCAGCCGCAAGGAAGTGCCTCCTTATTATGCGGAAAATATTTATTTCTCCACCTGACAGCAGGGACCCACTGGATGGGCCACCAGTATTTCGTGAAAAAACATTTCCTCCTGATTGCTGGGACCCACAGGTCGGGCCACCGTATTTCGCGAAAAAACGTTCCCCCGGCTATCAGCTCGGACCCATCGGAAGTGCCTCCTTATTACGCACAAAAAAATGAATACCCCCCTGCTAGCTGGGACCAACCTTGGTGGGAGGCTGACTTGTGGGCCTACTAAGTTGACTGGGACGGAGGCCTTTGTCAATTTTAGTCAATATATGAACGATTCTAGCTCCAGTGACCATACGATGTCCATCCAATGGTCGTAGTGCTTCTTCAACCTCTGGTCTTTTTGCTCCAGCCGCCCAAAGCAGCGCCGGCCGTGCCGCCTTCTCCTGCCGCCCATGGCCGGCTGTGGTGCCGTGGAGGCCTCACCGCCCCCTACTACTCCCACCGCTGGCCAGGCCATCCCTCTACGCACCCACACCCCCTGTTATTCTGCGACGATGGCAGCCTCACACCGCAGCTGAACGAGTGAACCCTCATACTCCTCTACGCGTGGGCATCCACTGCCGCGTCTTCCCCGGCTCCATGTCGTCCCCTTCCTAGGCCTCACCGTCGTCCATCGCCCTGGTGCTCTCAGCGCGGCGTGGTCAACGTGGTCAAGGAATGGCTTCCATCGGATGTGGACTATATGTGGAGAGGCAGACAGCTGGGTCCACGGCTGCAGCAAGGAAGTGCCTCCTTATTACGCCCAAAATAATTATTCCTCCACCTGACAGCGGGGACCCACCGGACGGGCCACCGTATTTCGCGAAAAAAATGTTTCCCCCTGTCTGCTGGGACCCACCAGCTACATCTTCGCACGCAAGGAAGTGCGTTCGAAAAAAAACAATTCGCCCCCCTGACTGTTGGGACACACCAGCTACATCTTCGCACGCAAGGAAGTGCGTCCAGGCAAAAAAAAACCAAAATGATTCGCCCCCTGATTGCTGGGACCCACCGGCTACATCTTCACAGGCAAGGAAGTGCCTGACAGTCAGGACCCACCTGGTTGAAGCGTACGCAGCGTTGTCATTCTAGTCGTGAACGTTACGTATATATATACTGGTGGATGTAGACGCGTGCACGTGTCGTAGTAGAGGCGCGCACATAGCATGTACACGTACGTATAGTGGCGAGGGTGCAAGAAAGAAAATACGGCCACGTACGTACATATGGGCAGGGTCTGGAACGCCTACTCGCGCATACGTACATGGCTGGGAGGAACGGAGAAACAACGTCGTCGTCGTGTTCATGGGGAGCCAACCGACTGGGTCAGAATGGAATGCGTGGTCGTGTTCATCGGGAGGGCTTCGACGGAACAGGAGATGGAAACGAGGCCTGGCATACCGCACAACTGAGGAAACGGACCTCCTACATTCGAAACGGGGTCCTTTTGATCGGGAGGGGTGTGGCGTACCGCAAAACGGAGGAAACGGATCTCCTACGGTCGAAACGGGGGTCCTGTTGATCGGGAGGGGTGTGGCGTACCGCAAAACAGATGAAACGAACCTCCTACAGTCGAAACGGGGGTCCTGTTGATCAGGAGGGGTGTGGCGTACCGCAAAACGGACAAAACGGACCTCCTACGGTCGAAACGGGGGTCCT
>NC_041387.1:456546547-456579015 GCF_002162155.2 Triticum dicoccoides | reverse complement strand
GCTCACTGTTCATCCAATCGATCAGCTTCAGTTAGCAGCAGCAGTGAAGGAATCGCTCCATCGGGTTTAGTTAACAGCCATCGATCGATCGCTCAGGTTCAGTAACGCGTAGCCTGCAGTGCAATCGCTCGGGCTCAGTTAGAGCCCAATGCCTCGCTCGGGTTCAGTTAGAGCCAACGCCTCACACACATGCACGTACATGTATGAGAGAAACGCGCATCGCTCGGCCCCTGACCTCCCACTATAACCGGCAACTCCCCGAAATTTTCCTCCCCCTCACTTCTACCATGGGTTTTTCCGTCATGGACGGCCCAAAGAATGTCATGCAGCTGCGTCTCCGGCCCGCCCAGGACGAAAAGCCCATTTTCTGTCATGATTGTGTGTCATGGAAGTGGGATCCCACCACATCTATGATGATACCGGGTTCTGTCACAATTATTGTCATAGAAGTGTCATATGTATGACAGGAAAAAAATTCGTTCGGCCCAAAATGTCACGGATGTGTCTTTTTTTTGTAGTGCCATCAGATTCTACAGCCTGAAACATTAGCACTCAGGTCAAATGATCTGTGCTTCTATACATCTGATGGTGCTTTTATCTGGAAGGACTGTAAACTTTATGCCAACAGGCCTTTTGTTGTATGGTTGGAATTTATTTTGTTGTGATACAACATTTATGATGTTGCCAGAGGCTGCAGTAATTATGACGCTATTTTTGTATAGTGTAGGTTTATCTTAGTAATGTGTTCGGCCGAAAGCTTCATAGGAGCCCAACATGCCAACATTCGTTGGGCCCATTCCAATTGGGCTAAAAACGATTACGGGGTGAAATTGGCATGTAGCCCACTAAAAATATCTAGGCTTAAATCAGCATAAGCTTTCATATTTTTCTGGTAGGCTTGTGCCCATAGTGGGCCTTTAACAGGCCTAAACATAATTTGGGCCCTCAGTAAAAATAGGTCGTTTACATGTGTAAATATCTCGAGCCCATAAAAACATGGGCCTTTAATAGACCGAAAGTGAGATTGGGCCCTGATTGTGCCAAATAACTCACTGGACTTAGCAGGCCAAAATGGTGGCCCATTTACGATGCGGATATTTGACAGGCCGAAATTCGGACGGGTCGTAAATGCGCCGACCTAATACACGGGCCTTTAACAGGCTGGAATTTCGGTCGGGCTAGATTATCGTCATTTTTATATGGGCTGTTAATGGGCCTGATATGACGTTGGGCCACATATGGCCCATGGTTTACGTCCGGCGTTAACAGGCCGAAAATGGCCCAAATCTATAGTGGGCCTCTAACAGGCTGAATGGCAGACATTGTCGAATATGACCCAAATCCTTCACGGTCGTTTATGGGCCGAAAGTTTTGATGGCCTGTAAATGGGCCCAAATGAAGCCGAACCTTTAACAGGCTAGAAATACACCGGGTCGTAATTCGGCCCAATTACTTAGCGGACTGTTAACGGGCCAGAAGTGACCATGGGCCGCATTGATGACAAGTTTAGACAAGGCCGTTGACGGGCCGATTTGACAGAGAATGTTGGCCCTTTAGCTGGGCCGACCCATTATGGTCTGTAGAATCTTGTGGGCCTTTAGCTGGGCCGGTCCATTGTGGTCCGCAAAATCTTGTGGGCCTTTAGCTGGGCCGACCCATTATGGTCCGCAAAATCGTGTGAGCCTTTAGGTGGGCCGGCCCATTATGGTCCGCTAAATTTTGTGGGCCTTTAGCTAGGCCGGCCCATTATGGTTCGCTAAATCTTATGGGCCTTCGATTGGGCTGGCCCATTTAAACTTTGTGGGCCACTTTTGGGCCGGTCCACGTGTCAACATATCATAGGCCTATCTCGACCATCGGATGAGTGACACCTGTGCCAACGCGGAGCTGACACGTGGATCCGTTAGCCAATGAGAATTTTACATGTGGAAAATCGGCATTGGTCGTGGCTGTTAACGGGTTATCGGATCCAAAACCCGACCCGATAGCTTAACGGCGTTCCGTTACGGTGGATGCCACGTGTCGGTCACCCTTGACGAAAGCACTTCTATGACGCGCGATTTATCGTCATGGAAGTGAACACTTTCATGATGATAATTTTGGTAATGTCATGGAACATTTCTACGACAGCACATGTATGACTATCTTGATTCTGTCATAAATTTGTCATGGATGTACATGCATGACAAAAAACGCGACCTACTGTGACAAACATGTATGATCATGGAAGTGTATTTTTTTGTAGTGTCTTCTCGGATTTCCACCACTTGTCGGAGACGGGGAACGCGGTCGGCAGCTTCAGCGAGCTCTGAGAGCTCTTGGCATCCAACAACACCCACCTCTTCACGACATCCTCCACCTTCTTCCCGGCGTGGGAGATTGCGTTACCACCCCGTGCCGCGATGAAATCGATGCACCTGACTGGATTGTCGTCGGTCTTGCGAAGATAGAAGAAATGGCGGAACAGGGCAACAAAGGGCAGTACCCACATGAATGCCTCACAGTACAAGGCGAAGAGAGACAGAAGGAGGACGGAGTTTGCATGGATGTGGAGCGCTTGGAGAAAATAGTGGTCAAGGATGGCGAAGAAGAAGGGGGAGAATGGAGGTACCGGCCCGGAGAAGATGCTGTGCATGAAGAAGTGGAAGAAGTTGCTGCCCGCGGGCTCCGGGACAGCGTTGGCGACCCGTAGTGTGGTCTCCCCCACTCATTTTTGTCACTCGCCGTCAGGAGGAGCGTGGTCTGGAGCTTCTCCCCGGTCATGTAGGGCGCCATCAGCCCTGGCTCGTACCAGTCGGCGCCGGCGGCCGAGGAGGTAGTTGTGGCATTTTCGGCGGCCATCAGGCAAAAGATTTGGAGGAGAATCGGTAGATCTGGTGAGCTCTTCTGCTGTGGGGAGAAGGGGATCTGGAGCAAGAAGAAGAAGGAGCAATGAAAGCCTGGCGGTAGGCGACACCCCTTTTGTCAGGCTAGAGCAGTTGCAGAGGCAGCGTGGGGAAACGGAGACACCCACGTCCAATCAATCGCCATGCGTCATCGAGGCCGCAGGAGGTTAGGGCCCACGGCACTCCGTCCTTGCCCTTTGGCTTCACCTGGAAGCCAAGTCCGAGCGCGCCTTGGGCCCGGGGGCTACTGTTGGCGTCCTGGACTTGGGGCTATCCAGTCCTGCCTTCCTGTGGCCCACCGTGTGTCTCCATCAACGGCCTGGTACGGCCCAGCTTCAACATCAACACCACAAGACCCTCGCGAGGGGCCAAGCCTCGCAAGGCGGACGGTGCCAAGACCCCTGAAGGAGTTGGCCTCCTCAGGAGGCCTCCTGAGGGGCGGAGAGTTCTAGGAAGCTGCCTCATGAGGCTCAGCTGACGTGAGCCATGACGACCAAGGCCAATCAGGTGCTAGGCGGGCTCCAGGCGGGTGTAGAGCGCAGGTTTCCTCTTTGGTGCAAGTGAGGCAAGCCACAGGCGGGGAGTCCCGAGGAATTAGCCAAAGGTTTCCATTCTGGTGCAACAAGACCAAGACCGCTAGGACGGCAGGACGGAGGTCATCACCGAGCCCACCGCAGCGTCTCGACCAGAGGCTTTTCACGGGCGAAGACTACTTTTGTCAGGATAGACTATACTACTTGTCCCCTTTCAAATCCCGCCGTTGTGGAATCTTTTCCTGCTCATATTTGGGAAGAGGACCAAGGCCTCTATATATAGGACTTAGCCACCACCATAGGGGAGAGATCCATTCCATCCCGAGCACCACACCAGCTCAAGAACACCTCACCTCCTGAGGCTTGTTCATCTTTTGTACTAGTTCATCCATAGCCCCTCGAGGCAATCCACCACACCACACTGGATTAGGGTATTACACCACAATGGGGGCCCGAACCAGTATAAATCTCTGTGTCTTTGTGTCTCTGTGAGCTCAACGCGCTAGGCTAGGGAGGATCGCAAGTAGGCAGGCTGGGCAGGTTGAGATCTCCGCACGCACCCCAGAGTTCAAACCTCTCAAGGGTTGCCGGATCCCGAAATCCAACAGCATGATATTTTAGCAACTAACCGGCCTTGGCATGCCATCTCAGCTAAGCAGATTGAGTGCAGGACGGGGTAAGGAAGCTTCTTAAGCAGAGCATATTGACTATAAACTACTTCGGCAAACAGTGAGATTAACAGCGTCTAACAGCGACATGCACGGGGCCTCAGTCTAGAATGCGCGTACCATGGGAGAAGCTCACCGCCATGCATCTCCACATGAGTGCATGGGCATCTTGCTAGTACTCCTACAATATACTATATTATTGTGAAAGTTCATATACATCGGCCGAGATTAATGCAAACACGGCAAATTTTCATTACATTTCAAACTTTTATAGGATAGAAAAATAAAAGAAACCCGACCCTAAACCTATTCTACGGCGGCGACCGACGTCCTCCATCTGTGATCTCTATGTACGGGGGCAGGGTTCAAGACCCGTGAAGTGAAGGTGCGGTCTCCGGCGAGGAAGAGTAGAACACGGGATACGTACCGTCCAGTGGCACACCATGCCCTGCCGCCTCCCATGCCCTACTCATCCTCGGAGGAGTCCCCGACCTCGGCGGTGCCGGACATTGGACGGCGTCAAGTAGGACGCGTGGCTGACGGTGCTCCCATCGTCGGCCGCCAGCGTGGCCACCGCTTGTGCGGTCGCGCCCGCGTCCGGCTACGCTGCTATTGTGTCACGGGAGGCGACTTGAGCGAGGGCGGCGACCTCGAGCTTCATCCCCGAAGACAAGCTCTCCCATAGAGCGTTCGCGCTTGCGGTCATGGCGGATGTGGTGCTAGGTATGAGGACGATGTGCTATGGTGTGGAGGTTAGCTGGGCATTGCCACTTTAAGTAGCGCATTTCGGTGAGGCCAAGCGTCCGGGTGCGTCATTAAGTCACGGGAGTTGGTTCCTTGGGCACCGAGCCTCTTAACGACGGATTACGGACGGATGGCATGAATGTGGGCAGCTGGTGCCGGCTGGGAACGCACCACGCGACGGCGCGAGGGACGAGGGTTTTTGGTGTGCCAGGGTAGTCAGCTGCGGCCGTGGCAACGTTGGAGATGCCCTTTGCTCACATGCGATCCCCGTGTGTCATTGAAAAAGCAAGACAACCCAGCATGGTCTCAGGTCCTGGGGATGCAGTTAGCCGTGCTACACCACTCTGCGGATGTGTCGCGGCGCCCCATGCATCCTCGACAAGCCGGGTGTTGGGGTGTGTTTGGATTGTGGCCAAAGTGCACCTTACCAAAATTTTGGTCATGACACAAAGATTGGTCTTTGTTTGGATGGTTGCCATTTTTTGGCATGCCAATGAACTCTTGCCAACTCTAGTTCATTTTTCTTGCCAATGTCGGCCAAATCATGGGCAACCAAAACCTCAACCAAAATTTTGGCTAGCCAATGCTTTGATGGGGCAACCTTGGGCACAAACCAAACATACCCTTGATCTGCTGGTCGTGCCACAACGCTAATGCCACCCTTGATACATTGAAACCGCCCGTGTCCAGCGACGATGAGTGTGTCGCTCACCGCGGTCGCTGTGTCCAGCGGCGGTGCTGGAGCTGCACGATGTTGCTGGCCCGCACGACCCACATGAATGGTTGCCGGTGGCGAGGAAGTCGGGGGCCAGCTCCTCCATTGGACTAGTCTACGCTACATCGTCCCGACAAGCATGCCCCACAGGTCGGTTTCCCTGTTTTCCCGGCCATATTTGAGCGTCAGTGCTCCGCGTTGCGCATTAGGCCTTTCACTATGTAGGCCAAGCGAGACAACTTATTGTTTATTTGAGCCGTTCAAGTATAATCATGTGGCGTTTGCTTATTTCTCATTCCTCTCCAACCCTCTTCTCCATCGATCATGCCGCCCTCCGGTCGAGTTCATCCTCCCGCATGCCTCATTTGAACATTCCTTCGAGTATCATTTGGATGTGGGCCTAGAGAACATGCTTGTATTTCCAATTTTGTAATTTGTCCGACCTGCATACAAACAAATGGTTCATTTAAAGTTTCACTTTGCCTCCACTACGTGTCACTTCGCGTCTTAGTTTTGACATCCCATTCGGTTCATGCCCGGACACATGTTGACGAGATTGATTGATGTTGAGAGATCAATTGCGTGTCGTGCAAGGAGATAAAGGGGGGAGGTTTGTGGGGATCAGAAATGACCTGCGGGGGGGGGGGGTCTATGGGGATCAGAGGGAGTATATTGTACGTTCATAAGTGAAACGAAAATATTGTACCCACCCTAGTCCTATTTCAATCAATCACCGGACCCCGAGATGAAATCGAGAGAGAACGAGTGGGGGCATGTGTGATACCTAAGGCGTTTCAAAATTTTGAAGCGGTGATCATAGCATCCGCAAATCATATATAAAGGGTATTAAATGTTCATTTCATTTTTGAACATACAATATACTCCCTCCGATCCTTTCTAGTTTACATATAAGTTTTATGTGTAGTCAAAGTATCTCTACTTTGATCAAACTTACAGAAAAAAGTATCAACATTCAACAACGCCCAGTCAATATTGTTAGATTCGTACGTACTCCTAGATTTGTATTCACACAGAGATGGTTTCCAATTTGTTTTCAACCATGTGAATGTGCTTGTTCTCGCGCATGCTCTTCCTACTAGTATTTCGCCACGTATAGCCAGTCCAATAGTAACTTTTTTAAGCTCCCTGTCCAATAGTACTAGTGGACTACTGACAACATCTGTACTAGAGTATGCACTGCTCTTAGTAGTACTCCCTCCTTCCATTTATATAGAGCCTATCTGGAGGAGAGAGATGTGAAAAAGTAAGGGGAGTGAGCTCATGCAAGAGCCTAGCTATACCAAAACATGGGTTGCTTGCGAGTACATTCAAAGTACTCATTGGCTTGCCACTGGTTATTTAATTGGCCAGGCATGGAAGAACAGGAGTTCGAAGAAGAGTTCTTTGGTGATGATCACGCAAACTAGGACGCTTCACAGTCAGAATGCCTGTAGGGTTAAGGCAGATGGCATGGGTTCTACTTATCGATGAAGATTTCCGCTGCTTGTGTTTCATTTGATGTTCAGCCCTTAAGGCTTTATCAATGTAAGACTTGACCATAATGGTCATAATTTGTGTAAGACAGTATGTATGGATGTAAGACTCTTGTTATTCAGCTTCTGTGTGTTCAGTGAGCATTGATCTCTAGGATCACTGTACACGTGCATTCAGTGGTCTCGACTTATGAGTCGGGGTCCCCACACTGCGCACGGGTCATGCCCGAGCGCACGCCACCTAGCCAGGTCCCTCGGACCTGGTCGTCGTGCGTCCCTCCCCGAGTGGAGCCAAGGTATGAAGACCGTTTGAACGTCAAGGGGGACTCCTGAGCATCGCGACTCGGGAGCCTAACTGGTCACGTAGCCCCTCACTCCTTAGTTCCGCAAGGCTAATGGCAGTTGAGGTATGCGCAGGGCCGGGCCCTGCCGACGTAGAACGATAGATCTGCTCCTACACTCCCTCCCTATTTGTTGTTTGCGCGTCAAGGGGGACTCCTGAGAATCACGACTCAGGAGCCTAACTTGTCACGTAGCCCCTCACTCCTCGGTTCCGTCTTGGTGATCCGGTTGGTTATAACAACGGTTGAGGTATGCGCGAGACCGGGCCCTACTGACGTAGAACACAAAGCAAATAGGAAGGAAACCGCAAAATCTCGAAGCAAATCCAGAAGCAAATATTACAAGCCATAATTGTCTTCGCGATACCAAACACAAGTTTAAATGCCTCCACGAGGCACAGTTCATATTGCAAGAGTTAAAATAGGAAAGAAGCCATGAGAAGATCACCCTTGGGCAACACCGTCATTCGTCAGGGGCCCTGCCTCTGTGGTGGTGTTACCTCCATCAGCTCCACCTCCCGAGGCCACGGAATCAGCAGCACCTGCCCTGGCCATAGTGGCGAAGGCGCGGAACTTCGCCAGCAGGGCTTCTGCTCGGCCCTTCACGACTTCAGCAGCAGCGGTAGAGCGCTCGTCGTCCACATGCTCTAGCAGCTCGTCGAGGTTGGTGCCAGGGTCGTGAAGGTAGATGTGGCTGAAGACGTGTGTTAGCACCACAGAAGAAAGGACGCGAGCTTCAACCTCGGCCATGGGGCCGACGCCGGTCACGACTTCCTCAAGCGCTTTGACCAAGAAGGGAAGCAGCTGGGCGGGGTCGTCCTTGGCGCCAGCCAGCGGCTTCTCCAGGCCACCATCATAGAGCGTCTTCAGCGCCTTGCGAGATCTCTCCTCAAGATCTGCGAGAGCCATGCGGTCCTCAGTCAGGATCTTCACCTGGGCATCCAGCTCGGCCCTCTCTGTCTTCAGCTTCTGCTCCAGCTTCCCCAGCCGGCCGCATTCGGCGGTCAGCTCGGTGTCATGATCCTCGATGGCGTCTTCCCGAGCCTTCATCTCCTCCTCCTTCGCCTGGCGGTCGCGAGCTTCCTTGGCGAGCTCATCATGTAGACCCTGCAGCTCGGTCTCCAACGCCTTGCAACGGTCCTGGGAGACCGTGGCGTTCTTCAGCGCCGCATCGTAGGCGGCTGTGGCCTGGGTGGCGGCTTGTTTCTCCTCCTAAGAAGCTGTCGCAGCCTGGCTCAGCACTACTCGGACAGAGGCATCAGAGTGAACCCAGCCAGAGACCAGCTCCAGGCGCCCGGCTACCAGGTGGGAGTTGGCGCCCTGGAGGTCTTCTCGCAGCTGGCCCAGCTCGGTAAGGGCGCGGTCCAAGATGGTGGAGGAGACAAATGAGTCCGGAACCAGTGGTGTAGGAGGAGAAGACGGCAGCATGACCACAACTTGGGAGACTGGGGGCTCCTGAGTCTTGGCCACCTCAACAACGGCATCAGGCACCGACACCTCCGAAGCCAGCAGGGCCATGGGGGCTGGCACCTTGCCAGAGCACTCCTCCGGGCCTCGTGAGGACGATCGGGCAGGGGAGGTGCGAACTTCACTGCCTCCTCTTCCCACAGGTGAAGGCGCTAGTGCAGCAGATGAGCCTGCCCCAGACGGGGCCACCGTGTCCCCCTTCTTCTTCTTCGCCGCAAGCGGCAGCCTAATCAAGTGATGGAGAACGTCAAGCCCTAGCAGCAAAAGAAGGACAAGACGGAGTTCGAGCACTTACTGGTTAATCGCGGCATAGGCCACCGACCTCTTGCCAAGCTTAAAGCCCGTAAGCCTCTTGGTCTAGGAAGCAGCCTCGAGAGGTCCGGAAGCAGAAGAGGGCGCACCAGAAGGGCTGGAGGCGGCTTTGGGCGGTGCCTGGGCAGGAGTAGCCCATCGGGAGATCAGCCCTGACCTGTCTTTCTTCGGGATCACGGGCGGGTCCTCTTCTTCTCGCATGGCGTCGGCCTCATCGTTGTCCGGCAGGGTGCGGAGGATACTGGCCCTGCGCCGGGGGGAAGTCTCCCCAGTACCCTCAGTGGTCGCCTTCGAGTCGCGCTCCTCTTCTTCTTCATCTTCCTCTCCTCCCCCGCGGGAATCATCAGAAGACAATTCCACCGGCGCCGTCGCCCCCTGGAATCGCCGACTACCTGTCAAAGCGCGCTGCCCTCAGGCTACCTATGGAACCAAGTACTTTTGTGCTTCAGTTAACTCAACCATCCATTGAGCCGTCGACCGGGCAGAACAAGCGGAGGAAGCTAGGCTCCGGTAAGTACTTCCACACCGAGCTCCCCAGAGCCGCCGGCGAAGATGTTGCCGTGGATGCCGATCCTGCCGCGGGACAATCGACTCCGGCAGGACCTCAGGTCATGGCTGTGGAGGCGGCCGCTCCCGTGGCAGAAGAGATGCCTTTGGTCCTTGTCGTCGAGCCATAGGCTCCGGCATGGGCGCCACACATCGTCCGATTCCTTCAAAAAGGAGAGCTTCCTGAGGAGAAGGAAGAGGTAGAAAGAGTAGCCCGCCGGTCTGCTCTGTACCAATTCGTTGATAACGTAATGTACAGAAAAAGACTGAATGGGGTGAAATTGAAGTGCATCTCCCGGGAGGAAGGACTAAAGCTGTTGGCAGAGATACATGGAGGCATATGTGGCTCCCACATAGGGTCGAGGGCCCTTGCCGGCAAGGCTTTCCGACAAGGTTTCTTCTGGCCCACCGCCCTCCAGGATGCGATGGCACTATTAACCAAGTGTGAAGCATGCCAGTTCCATTCAAAGAAGCTCCATCAACCAGCTCAAGCCCTTCAAACTATCCCTCTCTCCTGGCCCTTCTCGGTCTGGGGGCTCGACATATTGGGCCCCTTCCCCCGTGCTGTCGGGGGCTTTGAGTACTTGTACGTCGCAATCGACAAGTTCACAAAGTGGCCAGAGGTGGAAGCAATGAGGAAGGTGACAGCGCAGTCAGCCATCAAGTTCTTCAAGGGACTAGTGTGCCATTTTGGGGTGCCGTCGCCCCCTGGAATCGCCGACTACCTATCAAAGCGCGCTGCCCTCAGGCTACCTATGGAACTAGGTACTTTTGTGCTTCAGTTAACTCAGCCATCCATTGAGCCGTCGACCGGGCAGAACAAGCGGAGGAAGCTAGGCTCCGGTAAGTACTTCCACACCGAGCTCCCTAGAGCCGCCGGCGAAGATGTTGCCATGGATGTCGATCCTGCCGCGGGACAATCGACTCCGGCAGGACCTCAGGTCATGGCTGTGGAGGCGGCCGCTCCCGTGGCAGAAGAGATGCCTTTGGTCCTTGTCGTCGAGCCATAGGCTCCGGCATGGGCGCAACACGTCGTCCGATTCCTTCAAAAAGGAGAGCTTCCTGAGGAGCAGGAAGAGGCAGAAAGAGTAGCCCGCCGGTCTGCTCTGTACCAATTCGTTGATAACGTAATGTACAGAAAAAGACCGAATGGGGTGAAATTGAAGTGCATCTCCCGGGAGGAAGGACTAAAGCTGTTGGCAGAGATACATGGAGGCATATGTGGCTCCCACATAGGGTCGAGGGCCCTTGCCGGCAAGGCTTTCTGACAAGGTTTCTTCTTGCCCACCGCCCTCCAGGATGCGATGGCACTATTAACCAAGTGTGAAGCATGCCAGTTCCATTCAAAGAAGCTCCATCAACCAGCTCAAGCCCTTCAAACTATCCCTCTCTCCTGGCCCTTCTTGGTCTGGGGGCTCGACATATTGGGCCCCTTCTGCCATGCTGTCGGGGGCTTTGAGTACTTGTACGTCGCAATCGACAAGTTCACAAAGTGGCCAGAGGTGGAAGCAATGAGGAAGGTGACAGCGCAGTCAGCCATCAAGTTCTTCAAGGGACTAGTGTGCCATTTTGGGGTGCCGTCGCCCCCTGGAATCGCCGACTACCTATCAAAGCGCGCTGCCCTCAGGCTACCTATGGAACCAGGTACTTTTGTGCTTCAGTTAACTCAACCATCCATTGAGCCGTCGACCGGGCAGAACAAGCGGAGGAAGCTAGGCTCCGGTAAGTACTTCCACACCGAGCTCCCCAGAGCCGCCGGCAAAGATGTTGCCGTGGATGCCGATCCTGCCGCGGGACAATCGACTCCGGCAGGACCTCAGGTCATGGCTGTGGAGGCGGCCGCTCCCGTGGCAGAAGAGATGCCTTTGGTCCTTGTCGTCGAGCCATAGGCTCCGGCATGGGCGCAACACATCGTCCGATTCCTTCAAAAAGGAGAGCTTCCTGAGGAGCAGGAAGAGGCAGAAAGAGTAGCCCGCCGGTTTGCTCTGTACCAATTCGTTGATAATGTAATGTACAGAAAAAGACCGAATGGGGTGAAATTGAAATGCATCTCCCGGGAGGAAGGACTAAAGCTGTTGGCAGAGATACATGGAGGCATATGTGGCTCCCACATAGGGTCGAGGGCCCTTGCCGGCAAGGCTTTCCGACAAGGTTTCTTCTGGCCCACCGCCCTCCAGGATGCGATGGCACTATTAACCAAGTGTGAAGCATGCCAGTTCCATTCAAAGAAGCTCCATCAACCAGCTCAAGCCCTTCAAACTATCCCTCTCTCCTGGCCCTTCTCGGTCTGGGGGCTCGACATATTGGGCCCCTTCCCCCGTGCTGTCGTGGGCTTTGAGTACTTGTACGTCGCAATCGACAAGTTCACAAAGTGGCCAGAGGTGGAAGCAATGAGGAAGGTGACATCGCAGTCAGCCATCAAGTTCTTCAAGGGACTAGTGTGCCATTTTGGGGTGCCGTCGCCCCCTGGAATCGCCGACTACCTATCAAAGCGCGCTGCCCTCAGGCTACCTATGGAACCAGGTACTTTTGTGCTTCAGTTAACTCAACCATCCATTGAGCCGTCGACCGGGCAGAACAAGCGGAGGAAGCTAGGCTACGGTAAGTACTTCCACACCGAGCTCCCCAGAGCCGCCCGCAAAGATGTTGCCATGGATGCCGATCCTGCCGCGGGACAATCGACTCCGGCAGGACCTCAGGTCATGGCTGTGGAGGCGGCCGCTCCCGTGGCAGAAGAGATGCCTTTGGTCCTTGTCGTCGAGCCATAGGCTCCGGCATGGGCGCAACACGTCGTCCGATTCCTTCAAAAAGGAGAGCTTCCTGAGGAGCAGGAAGAGGCAGAAAGAGTAGCCCGCCGGTTTGCTCTGTACCAATTCGTTGATAACGTAATGTACAGAAAAAGACCGAATGGGGTGAAATTGAAGTGCATCTCCCGGGAGGAAGGACTAAAGCTGTTGGCAGAGATACATGGAGGCATATGTGGCTCCCACATAGGGTCGAGGGCCCTTGCCGGCAAGGCTTTCCGACAAGGTTTCTTCTGGCCCACCGCCCTCCAGGATGCGATGGCACTATTAACCAAGTGTGAAGCATGCCAGTTCCATTCAAAGAAGCTCCATCAACCAGCTCAAGCCCTTCAAACTATCCCTCTCTCCTGGCCCTTCTCGGTCTGGGGGCTCGACATATTGGGCCCCTTCCCCCGTGCTGTCGGGGGCTTTGAGTACTTGTACGTCGCAATCGACAAGTTCACAAAGTGGCCAGAGGTGGAAGCAATGAGGAAGGTGACATCGCAGTCAGCCATCAAGTTCTTCAAGGGACTAGTGTGCCATTTTGGGGTGCCGTCGCCCCCTGGAATCGCCGACTACCTGTCAAAGCGCGCTGCCCTCAGGCTACCTATGGAACCAGGTACTTTTGTGCTTCAGTTAACTCAACCATCCATTGAGCCGTCGACCGGGCAGAACAAGCGGAGGAAGCTAGTCTCTGGTAAGTACTTCCCCACCGAGCTCCCCGGAGCCGCCGGCAAAGATGTTGCCGTGGATGCTGATCCTGCTGCGGGACAATCGACTCCGGCAGGACCTCAGGTCATGGCTATGGAGGCGGCCGCTCCCGTGGCAGAAGAGATGCCTTTGGTCCTTGTCGTCGAGCCACAGGCTCCGGCATGGGCGCAACACATCGTCCGATTCCTTCAAAAAGGAGAGCTTCCTGAGGAGCAGGAAGAGGCAGAAAGAGTAGCCCGCCGGTCTGCTCTGTACCAATTCGTTGATAACGTAATGTACAGAAAAAGACCGGATGGGGTGAAATTGAAGTGCATCTCCCGGGAGGAAGGACTAAGGCTGTTGGCAGAGATACATGGACATATGTGGCTCCCACATAGGGTCGAGGGCCCTTGCCGGCAAGGCTTTCCGACAAGGTTTCTTCTGGCCCACCGCCCTCCAGGATGGGATGACACTAGTAACCAAGTGTGAAGCGTTCCAGTTCCATTCAAAGAAGCTCCATCAACCAGCTCAAGCCCTTCAAACTATCCTCCTCTCCTGGCCCTTCTCGGTCTGGGGGCTCGACATATTGGGCCCCTTCCCCCGTGCTGTCGGGGGCTTTGAGTACTTGTACGTCGCAATCGACAAGTTCACAAAGTGGCCAGAGGTGGAAGCAGTGAGGAAGGTGACAGCGCAGTCAGCCATCAAGTTCTTCAAGGGACTAGTGTGCCGTTTTGGGGTGCCCAACAGGATCATCACCGACAATGGCACACAGTTCACAAGCCACACCTTCATGCAATACATTGAGGATCTCGGCAGCAGGGTCTGTTTTGCCTCCGTGGCACATCCATGGAGCAACGGCCAAGCGGAGAGAGCAAATGCTGAAGTCCTGCGAGGCTTAAGAACAAAGACTTTTGACAGGCTGCACAAGAGTGGAAGGCGCTGGATTGATGAGTTACCGGCGGTTCTTCGGTCGATCAGAATGACACCAAGTCGAGCCACCGGCCAGACACCCTTTGCCCTGATTTACGGGGCAGAAGCAGTTCTCCCCATAGAACTCATATACAGGTCACCTTGAGTGCTCGCTTATGATGAGCTTGAGCAAGAATGATTGCGGCAAGATGACGCGACGCTCCTTGAGGAAGATCGTCTCCAGGCGGCCGTGAGAGCAGCACGCTACCAGCAAGCCTTGCGCCGCTACCATAGCCGCAAGGTTCATGCGCGGAGCTTTGAGGAAGGCGACCTTGTTCTTCGGCATGTTCAGTCGGCCAAGAATTCCAACAAGTTGACACCGAAGTGGGAAGGCCCTTATCGGGTAACACGAGTCACCAGGCCCGGCGCAGTCCGGCTGGAGAATGAAGATGTCGTTCCAGTGAGCAACTCCTGGAACATCGAGCATCTCCGCAAGTTTTACCCATAAGGCGCGGCTGCTAGGCCTCCCGGCAAGCCACCCTTTTGTACAAGCCTTGTCGACAAGGCATGTAACCCTTTGTACAAAGCCAGGCGCAGACCCTGAGCACTAATAAATGAAGCGCTGGCGCCCTAAGTTATAGCATGCATGCTAGGTTGAGTCTCTTCCTTGGTTAGGGTTGATAGTGCTTAGCGGCGGCCAACCCCTAGCTTAGAGGTCGAGGCGCGTCTCTCTGTTCTTCTCTATCTTCTTTGGTTCGTAGGGCACATGAATATCCTTGTCGAGCTGATTTCGAAGAAAGGGGACGGACCGGCGTTCGGGCCCCGGCAATCCAAAGTTGCCGAGGGCTACAAGAGCAAGGATCCATCCGCAGCAAGCCAAGGTTGCCGGGGGCTGCAGATCCAGATAAGTCTTCTATCTTCTATCATGCGTTTTGTTATGGACTGAGGTATGTGAAACCTCGTTTTATCCTTAGGCTACCGTGCTCCCCTCATTCTGGACCCTAGGACTCATTTTCTTGGGACCGAGTTTGGTCGTAGTCGCGGCAGCAAGGAAATGAAACGAGGAGCCTAAGCCCACCTCATCCTTGCCTCCGCCAAGGGCATGAGAAAGGTCGAGCGAAGTGGGGGGACGACAAGGCCTGTTGTTGGGCGAGAAAACGTTTATCTTAAAGGTAACGAGGATTCACTCGTCGTGGGTTCCACCTGCGAACGAAAAACCCGGCAAGCATCCCTTTTTCATTAAAAAAACATCTCGTGCAGGTATAGTTCATACGAAATGAAAAACATGAGAAAGGGGATTACAAGTTCTAAATCTAACAAAGGCCTGAAGGCTTACAGGACTAAAAAAAAGATAAGGTGCCCGTAATCCCTTTCTTGTCCCTCTCCTCAGGAAATGGAACAAGAAAGCAGAAGGGCAAAAGGGGCGCCTAGGCGAGCTACGAGTGGCAGAAGACACCAAGAGAACATCTCGGTGGCCGTCCAAGGGCTGGATGGTGATGGCGGCGCCGGAGGCAGAGCTTGAAGACGAGGCGGCAGGACGTCAATACGCGACGAAGGCGTCGGTGCCCGCGTACTCTGACTTGACGGCCTTGCATCCCACCCTCTTCCTCTTCCGCAGCCTCCCAACGCCAGCCGCCCAAGGAGAAGTTCAAGGAACCGGCAACACGGATGATGGGGTCGCCGGTGCTGCTCGGAGCGGCGCCCGACGCCTAGTCGGACCCGTCATCCTGCCGCCCGCTAGCCTCGTCGTCGCTTTTGTTGTCTTCCTCGCCACTCTCGCTCGAGGAGGAATCTTCATCATCAGAAGAGCTCTCCACGCAGCACCTTACGCGAGTCCCGAAGTGCCCGAAGATCTTGACGGAGAGGAGGCCACTCTCCATTAGTTTGAAATGGAGAGTGAGCCCCTCCGTCAAGTTGTGGAGGAGCACGAAGGTCTTCCACCCTCGGTGGAGATACATGACGTGAGGGGCGGGGAACTCGACGTCGGCCCATGTGCCACTGTTCCCACAACCCCTCATATGCAGCTGCAACGCCTGCGGTGGATCCAGCTCCATCTCCCGCGCAAATGGAGTCGGGAGGAGAAGGAGACGGCGCGGTGGATGGCGCAGCCTGACGAAGAATTCGCAAGGGTTGTCCCCGCGTGGCCCTCCATCGGAGGAGGGCTGCTGGCAGAGGCGAGGCTGATCTGCCGCCCCATCCTCCTCTCCCTCGAGCACCAGGACATCCTCGACCTCGCCCCCTCCCCCTTCCTCTAACGGCCGGCTCCGCCGCTACGAGCTCTTGGGGAGGAGCGATGTGATGTCTGGCCGAAACCCTTGCCGCCATCGATGAAGCGTCGCCACGCCCCCTCGCCATGGCATAAGAAAGGAGGAAGTAGGAATGGGGAGAGGCAGAAGGGTTGAGAGGCACCATTCCTCCCGCTCCCCTCTTTATAAAGGGGCGCGGACGAGTCTCGGTCGCCCCCTCTCGGCCAATCCGGCCCGTTGAAGTGATAGCAAGTGGGGCCATCGACAGCCCTCCCCGCTCCACTTGAAGGCACGTGGGAATCGACCCACACACGCGCACAACTTCCCACACCCCGCGCGCCTATCATTCGCCCTGCGTCGTGCATGCAGCAAATGTGGTGCAAGGGATGGGTGTAGTAGGACGTGCGAAGGCCATGCAGTCCTTAGCCGGGATCTTCGCCTGGGCATCCAGCTCGGCCCTCTCCGTCTTCAGCTTCTGCTCCAGCTTCCCCAGCCGGCCGCGTTCGGCGGTCAGCTCGGCGTCATGATCCCCGATGGCGTCTTCCCGAGCCTTCATCTCCTCCTCCTTCGCCTGGCGGTCGCGAGCTTCCTTGGCGAGCTCATCGCATAGACCCTGCAGCTCGGTCCCCAACGCCTTGTAACCGTACTGGGCGACCGTGGCGTTCTTCAACGCCGCATCACAGGCGGCTGTGGCATGGGTGGCGGCTTGTTTCTCCTCCTCAGAAGTTGCCGCAGCCCAGCTCAGCGCCGCTCGGACAGAGGCATCAGAGTGAACCCAGCCAGAGACCAGCTCCAGGCGCCCGCCTACCAGGTGGGAGTTGGCGCCCTGGAGGTCTTCTTGTAGCTGGCCCAGCTCGGTAAGGGCGCGGTCTAAGACGGCGGAGGAGGCAGAGGAGTCCGGAACCAGTGGTGTAGGAGGAGAAGGTGCCAGCGTGACCACAACTTGGGAGACTGGGGGCTCCTGAGTCTTGGCCACCTCAGCAACGGCATCAGGCACCGGCACCTCCGAAGCCAGTAGGGCCATGGGGGCTGGCACCTTGCCAGAGCACTCTTCCAGGCCTCGTGAGGATGATCGGGCAGGGGAGGTGCGAACTTCACTGCCTCCCCTTCCCACAGGCGAAGGCATGACCGTAGCAGATGAGCCTTCCCCAGGCGGGGCCACCGTGTCCCCCTTCTTCTTCTTCGCCCAAGCGGCAGCCTAATCAAGTGATGGAGAATGTCAAGCCCTAGCAGCAAAACAAGGACAAGACGGAGTTCGAGCACTTACTGGTCAATCGCGGCATAGGCCACCAGCCTCTTGCCAAGCTTAAAGCTCGTAAGCCTCTTGGTCTGGGGCGTAGCCTCGAGAGGTCCGGAAGTAGAAGAGGGCGCACCAGAAGGGCTGGAGGTGGCTTCGGGCGGTGCCTGGGCAGGAGTAGCCCCTCGGGAGATCAGCCCCGACCTGTCTTTCTTTGGGATCACGGGCGGGTCCTCTTCCTCTCGCATGGCGTCGGCCTCATCATCGCCGAGCAGGGTGCGGAGGATACTAGCCCTGCGCCGGGGGGAAGTCTCCCCCGTACCCTCAGCGGTCGCCTCCGAGTCGCTCTCCTCTTCTTCTTCGTCTTCCTCTCCTCCCCCGCGGGAATCATCGGAAGACAATTCCACCGGCACCGTCGCCCCCTGGCCCTCAGGAGGGACCGCCGGCACCAGGCCGTGCCCATCAAAGGTGGGCATGGCATCCACCGCCTATTGCCAGTTGTCACGAAGGAACAAGGGGGCAGGAGCGCCCTCTAGACCTTCCACGTCATCTCCAACCAAGAGGTGGAGAGCTGCGACCAGATCCTCATCGGCCAGGGCCGCCGAGTTAAGGCAAAGATCGTCGTCCGCACCCCCAAGCGTCCACAACGGCCGCGAGTGCGCCTGAAGTGGAGCCACCCGCTGCGTCAGGAACTCCCTCAGGAGTGTGGCCCCCGTCAGCTTTGCCGCCTTCATGTTGCCTAGCCTCAGGTCGGCGTTCATCTTCTCCAGCACCAACTTCGCCCGTCTGTCATCAAGCTTCACACGAGACCACGCCTCGTCAGCCTGGGGCTGCTTCGTTGGCAACACCAAACAAGAGTGGATGCATCTGGCATCCATCATGACCCACTTGCTCTAGAAGCCGTCGACCCTCTTCCCGGTCTTCAAGATCGCGTTGGCCTTGGAGTACGCGACAAAGCCAGCGCACGCCAAGGTATGACCGCCGGTGATTCGGAGGGAGAAGAAGTGGCGCAGCAAAGCCACAGATGGCATCACCCCAACATGCGCCTCGCAGTATGTCCGTGTACAAAAGTAGGGGCTCTGCTTTTGACCCCTTTACTTGTGCACGGGCAGTCAGAGCCACCCGCCACGGCCACGCATAATGGGGCAGGAAAAGGAAGCAGGAGAGAAGCCGAAGGCACAAGACAAACAAAGCAACGACAAGGGCCAAGGCCACAAAGATTGGATGGACGAAGCAGGTTTCCCCGGCAAGGACCCTTGCCGGGGCAGCCTTAGCGGCCCCGGCAAGACCCTTGCCGGGGCAGCTCACCCACACCAGCTGGGCGAGCCACCCTTAAGCCCACCAACGCTAGACAAACGCATTGGGATAGGGCTCAGGAGGCACCTCCGTGGTGCCATGCAGATCTTTGTGAAGAGAAAGAATAATCAAGATCAAATGAGGATAGGAAGGCAACAAATCCTCGGCAGGGTTCTTGCCAAGGAAGCCCACAAGACCCCCGGCAAGGTCCTTGCCGGGGATGACAGCGTGCCGCAGCAAGACCCTTGCCATGCCACCCGGCAAGGCCCTCGCCAAGCGCGCCAGCAGGGCCACTGCCAGGCCCACGCAGCTAAGTCTCCGGCGCTGTTCGCATGCAGCTGCCGACCCAACCAGCTGGGCAGGCACCTGCGTGGTAACATGCATCCCTTCGTGAAGGCTCCACCACCACGCCACCTTAGATGCCTGCCTGCCTACATGGCACCGCATGCATCGCTGGCCAGGGCAGCGTCGAAGCGAGAAGGAGCAGCGACGGACAGGACGGGCCTCGCTCCCGTCCCCAATAAAGTGAAGGGACACCTAAGCCTCGCATTAAATGCACTTTGTCCTGTAATACCAGTGATAAGCTCATAGTGCTGTAGAATTTTCCACCTCCTGTGTGCCACTGTGGCAGCCCTTTCGCCTATAAAAGGAGGCCCATGGCGCACTGGAGAAGGATTCAGCTCTTTCGAACCTGGCAACACCCAGAGCTAGTTCAAGAGCTCAAGAACACTAAATACATCCACCAAAGCAGGATCGTAGGGTTTTACGCATCTTTGCGGCCCGAACCTGGGTAAATCCCCTTTGTGCTGTCTGCTAGTCCCGCTCTTCTCACGATCCAGTGCCCCGCAACTGTAGTAGGGATTCCAGTGATCTCATAGGTGTCGTTTCCCACCGACACAGTAGTAGGCGAAAATCGTCAAAAGGAGAACGGAGTTGGGATGGAGATGAAGGGCCTGCAATCTGTAATGGCGGAGGACGGCGTAGAAGAACTCGGAGAAGGGAGGAACCAGGCCGGCGATGATTGTGCTCATGAAGAAGGGGTAGAAGGTGCTCCCCTTAGCCTCCGGATCGGCGGAGCCGTGTCGGAGTCTGGTCTCCCCCATCTCGCTGCCCTGTGCCGCCATCATCAGGCGCGTAGCGACGAGATTCTTCTCCGTCATGTTGGGGGGATCCAGGGCCGGCGAGTACCAAGTCGGCAAGGCCTCAGCCATGGCCATGCGGGGCGCCATTGCTCGCTGAAAGGAGAAGGATGGAGCGGATCTGGAAATTTCGGAAGCAAGAGAGCAAGGAAGGGGATCTGGAGCAAGACGAAGGAGAGCAATGAAGGCAAGCCTCATCCAGGCCCAGCCTTTTGTCAGTCAGGTAGTTGCTGAGGCAGCATGGGGAAGCGGAGATGCCCACCTCCAATCAACCGCCACACGTCGACCAGGGCCGGAGGTTGTTGGGGCCCGCGGCACTCCGCACTTGCCTTTTGGCTTTGCTGTTAAGCCAAGTCCGAGCACGCCTTGGGCCCAGGGGCTACTGTCGGCGTTCTGGGAATGCGGGTCCTCAGACTTGCCTGCCTGCGGCCTACAGCGTGGCTCAGCAATGGCCCAGTACACTCAAGACCCTCGCGAGGGGCCAAGCCTCGCGGGGCAGACGACACAAGGCCTCCTCAACGGTGGCCTCACCAGGCAGGCTCGCGAGGATGCGGAGAGATCAAGGAGAGGGGTACCTCGCGAGGTGCTCATGACGCAAGCCATGACGATCAAGGCCAGGCAGGCGTTAGGCAGGCGCCAGCCTGAGCAGTGTCCTCGTTTCCTCTTTGGTGCAAAAGGGGCAAGCGTAGGCGCGGAGTACCGAGGCATGAAGCAAAGGTTTCATATCGGTGCAACAAGACCAAGACTAGCAGAGCGGCAGGACGGAGGTCACCGTGGAGCCCAAGACGGCGTCATCGCCAGTGCCTTTGGCAGTCGAAGACCACCTTTAGTCAGGATAGCTTATACTAGTTGTCCCCTTTCGAAATGGCCGTTGTTGCCTCCCTTCCCTCTCAATATTTGGGAAGAGGACAAGGGCCTCTATATATAGGGCTAGCCACCACAGTAAAAAGGGAGGAGTTCATCCGCATACCACCACCACAAGAACACCCCTCGCGAGGCTGTTCTTCCTCTGTACTGTTCATCATCAGCCCAAGAGGCAATCCACCATGCCACGCACAGGAGTAGGGTATTACACCACAACGGTGGCCTGAACCTGTATAAATCTTGTGTCTCTTGTGTTGTTCATCGTGCTAGCTTATATTCACCGCGAGGTTTTGGGGCGTGTATCTGTAGGGAGAAGATCTTCGTGCGCACCCCAGAGTTCGAACCTTAAGGGTTTTGCCGGAACCTGATATCCGAAAAGTGTCAGGAGGCGGCACTTTTCACTCGAAGCCTTCTCCAGGAGGGAGGCGATGTCTTCGGCTTGCTTCCGGAGGGAGGATATCTCGGCGCGAGCAGAATTCAGGGCAGATTCGGAGGAAGCCAGGGCTCCCCGGGTAGCGCTCTCACACTGCTCCACAACCTGCAGCTCGGTCTTAAGGACGGAGGTCCGGCCCTCAAGCTCAGCCTTAATTAGCTCCAAGTCCAGGCGATGCCTTCCATCTAGCTCAGTACGTGCCTTCACCACCCTCTTCTCCACCTCCACCTGGACCTGAGCTTCTCGGGCGGTGACGACGTCCTCAGCCACGGTGGCCTGTTGCTCCCTCACCTCCAGCCTCTCCAGCGCCAAGTTGTGTTGAATGGCCTCCAGCATCAAGTCCTAATGGCGCCTCAGGAGCTCTGCTTCGGCAAGGGCCACCTCACCTGGTGAGGAGGCCAGCAGGGCATGACGCTCCTCGACTTTGCGCAGCAGGGCCGCCTTTGAAGACAGAAGATCTCGCTCCCGCTCCTTAGCCGCCTCGCGACGGCGGTTGGCTGCCTCAGCCTCTTCCATTGCGCGGGCGCAAGATTCACGAGAAGCCATGAGTGTGGCCGCCGTGCGCGCTTCAGCTTCGTCACGCTGAAGCTTCCCAAGGTTGATGGCCACTGTCGGTGTCAAAATCGGTGGATCTCGGGTAGGGGGTCCCGAACTGTGCGTCTAGGCGGATGGTAACAGGAGACAAGGGACATGATGTTTTTACCCAGGTTCAGCCCCACTCGGTGGAGGTAAAACCCTACTCCTGCTTGATTGGTATTGATGATATGGGTATTACAAGAGTTGATCTACCACGAGATCAGAGAGGCTAAACCCTAGAATCTAGCCTATGGTATGATTGTTGCCTGTCCTACGGACTAAAACTCTCCGGTTTATATAGACACCGGAGAGGGCTAGGGTTACACAGAGTCGGTTACAATGGGGGGAGATCTTCATATCGTATCGCCAAGCTTGCCTTCCACGCCAAGGAAAGTCCCTATCCGGACACGGAACGAAGTCTTCAATCTTGTATCTTCATAGTCCGGGAGTCCGGCCAAAGGTCATAGTCCGGCCATCCGGACACCCCCTAATCCAGGACTCCCTCAGTAGCCCCTAAACCTGGCTTCAATGACGACGACTCCGGCGCGCAAATTGTCTTCGGCATTGCAAGGCGGGTTCCTCCTCCGAATACTTCATAGAAGATGTTGAACACAAATATAGTGTCCGGCTCTGCAAAAATAAGTTCCCCATACCACCCTAGAGAGAATAATTTCCACACAAATCTAATCTGCTGACGTACTCCGCAATGTGACATTATGCCATGGTCAAGCCTTTATTCGAATCGTTTTACTGTTCCACCTCAGTGCATTTAGCGAGGCGGTTTCCTTGGCACGTCTTGTCGAAGCAGAGATCGTGTCCCCTTATTCCGGGATTCTCATCAATACGGGCGTGGGTAACCCAACCGCGCCATTAACCACGGCGCTTGAGAGATAAGCGAGTTTTATTAGGCCGGCGGGGGCCCGTAGTTTCGGCCGCCCATATAAGGGGATAAGGATCTACCCTTTCCATTTACGCATTCTTCCTCCTTAGCTTATCCGTCCTTGCGCACTCGAGCTCCAACGCCCAAGCCCGCACTTCCCACCTCAACCTTCTCCAATCATGTCTGGAGCAGGAGGTAGATGGATGGCCTCCTCCGTTACGGAGGGGCAAATCAGAAAGTTGAGGAAGGCCGGATATTTGTCTGACGACATCGCGCACCGGCTTCCAGATGAGGCACAACTCATCCCCACCCCCAGGCCCCATGAGAGGGTTGTTTTTCTCTCCCATTTCCTCCGCGGGTTGGGCTTTCCTCTCCACCCGTTCATCCGGGGGCTCATGTTCTACTACAGCCTGGACTTCCACGATCTGGCCCCGAACTTTATCCTCAACATCTCGGCGTTCATCGTTGTGTGCGAGGCCTTTCTCTGCATCCAGCCCCACTTTGGCTTATGGCTGAAGACTTTTAATGTCAAGCCAAAAGTAGTGGGCGGCCACCAAGCGGAGTGCGGAGGTGCCATGGCGGGCCGGATGGCCAACGTCCTATGGCTCGAGGGCTCCTTTGTGGAGACCAAAAAGGGTTGGCAATCGGGGTGGTTCTACATCACCGAGCCGCGCGACCCCAAATGGGCGGCGGCCCCCGAATTCCGATCTGGTTTCCCCACACGGCTTACCTCCTGGAAAGAGATGGGCCTAACGTGGGGAGATTCAGAAGAGCTGACCGGACTCCAAGCCTGCGTCCAAAAGCTGGTGAACAAGAATCTCAAGCTTGTCAACGTAGTCCAGGTCATGCTCGTATGCCAGATCCTCCCGTGCCAACAACGTGGCTTCAAATTGTGGGAGTTTGATCCGGCACAGCACCAAACCTTGAGCTGGCTCTTCAACACTACGTACAAAGATGCCTGGAAGGTGCTGTTCAAGGGCGCCGAGGCTCCCGCATCCGCTACCAAAGATTGCGGATTCAGCTCGCGGTGTAAAGCCGACGAGGTAAGATATTTTACCCTTTACAGGACACTTTTCCATAGTTTGACACTATGCGGGATCTCTCCCTAACCTTTGACAGGACTGGCTGAAGAAGGTCGAGCAGGTTATCTGTCCGGCTCCTTTGCCAGGAGACCCAGTGGATGCTTGTCTAACCAAGCTGCTGGTTCCGGCACCTCATGTGGTGCCAGAGAAGAAGGACAAGAAGAAGACCATGGGGACTCGAAAGAGGTCCCGATGCCTGGTGGTGTCGGATTCATCGCCTGATAGCCCCGAAGCCCCCTCCGCCTCAGAAGACGAGGAGGAGGAAGAAGGAGAAGAAGAAGCCCCTCCCCCTCCAACGGGGGAAGGAAAGAAAAGGAAGGCCACCCCAACTGGGGAGGCCGGAGGGTCCAAGAAGGGAAAAACCCTTCTGCCGGACTATGCCTGCGATGCCGAAGACGGCGGGGAGGAATGGCCATCCAGGGTCAAGCCCCTGGCAAAATCGTAACTGTCCGGATACCCGAATAACTTATGGTGCTCCTCTATTATTTGGCATTTTCTGATGCCGGATTCAATCATGCAGTCCGCCCAGAGATCAGCTCGGCGATTCGTCGAGCGGCTCCCTGAATTCGTCGGATGTGAACAGCGCTTCACTTCCGACGGCCTCCTCCCCTCTGCCTATGGATGACGCCGAGGTGGGGTCCCGAAGAGGACCGAACCAGGAGGAGGTGGTCCCAAAGGCGCCTCAAGGCAACCTCTCGGACTCCAGGCCCGAAGGGGGTAAAGCCCAGAGGGATCTAAGTCCGGCTCTGGGCCAGGCATAGCTCCGGAACCATCAACGGTTCCAGAGTCCGACAGGCGGCGCCTTCGTAAGATGGGCAAGCCTACGTCGCTCGTGACCTCCGTCCAACCGGAGGCGCCGGACAATTTGCTGGAGGTGCTTAACAGCGCCTCCATTGATGAGTGCGGTGATTCAGAAGGTTTAGTCTGCCAAGAGCGGACTGACAGAAGCCTGCACAAGCCTGTTAACAGGCTTTGAGGTATGTATTCAAAAAATATAAAAATGTTACCGCATAGACAGTAGCCCCTGATGCTCAGTTTGGCGTTCGGAAAGAAAAGCCGAGCTGAGGATCTAAAAAGATATATGCAGGAGTCTAACATAAATGTGTCAATATGGGAATGCAGGTTGCGCTGCTGACCTCTGCCGCACTGACTGCGGAGGTCAATGCATTGAAGCAGAGCCTCGAGCGGTCCGAGAACGAGCTCGGCCGTGCCAAGAAGCAGCTCGAGGACAAGGAAGGTAAGTGATACCTTATTAAAGTAGTACCTTACAGAAAAGGATTTGGTTGCAAAAAATGACAGGAATAACGTGGGTATTACAGGGGCCACGACCGAGGTGGTGATCCTGAAGGAGGCGGTCTCCAAGGCCGAAGATAGTGCGGCCTTGGAGCGCACCGAGCGAGAGAAGCAGGAGGCGCGGGTGGCGGAGGTGCAGTGAGAGCTCCAGGCTCTCGTGGAAAAACACGAGAGTTTGGAGCGTGACTCGAAGATTTGAGAGTCCGAGCTCGCCTTGGCTCTTGAGAGTGCCAAAACCGCTAAGGCCGAAGCCTAGAAGGCCCTCCAGGAGATCGAGGCGATTAAGAAAATAGCGGTGGGTAAGGCATTCTTTATGCAAAGAAAGAATATAAAAGTAAATTATCTGTCACTTACCCGGATCCGGAGCTCTCCAGGAGCGTTCGCCGATCTGCCCCGTAGTGTGTCTGATGCTGCCGCATTCTACCGAGCCGAGGAGGGGAGCTCGACGGAAAAGGTGTTCTGGTCTCAGTATGCTGAGGCCGAACATCTGGTGCCCCTGAGCGACCAGCTGAAGCAGCTGGTCGAGCTCCACAAGGTGGCCGAACAGGCCATGAAGGGCCTCATAGTTCGGCTGTGGCCTAGAGAGGACATGCCTGGGAGCTACTTCGGTCTGGTGCAGCGGCTGGTGGATGCGTGTCCGTGGATTGAAGTCATCAAGCACTCCGTCTGTATTGAAGGTGCCCGTTGGGCCCTTGCCCGTGCTAAAGTGCACTGGGGCAAGCTGGACGCGGAGAAGCTTGTGACGGACCTGCCACCGCTAGGCAAGGACTATCGCACGCCCAAGATGTATTATAAGGGCGTCCTGAAGGGTGCCCGCATTATAGCGGGTGAGTGCTCCAAAGATGTAATTTTTGAGTAGACTCGCATGTTGTTATCCCGTGCGCTGAAAACTTTGTTCATGTGCGCTAAGCAACACTTGTTAATTTAAAATATTACCTTCTGTGCGGCCATTTATCAAATCTGAGAGATGCAAGTTGTCGGCTTCTACCCCCATGCCACGAGTGTTGGGGTGTTCAAGATAAACCTGAGTGCTCTTGTTCCCATTCTTGGGTCCATCTAGGGAGGCGCTCAGCACAACAAACCAGGCCGTCGGACTTATAATGCTTTATCACTCTCACTTAGCCATAGAATTCTATAATTTTAAATTTCGGCGAAGCCCCTAGTATTTGGAAGACCGAGTTCGGGGCGCTATCCACACCTAGGCCAGATAAATCTGGCTCCTCGCTCTAAGCGACATAAGTCTTTAAGGACTCAAAAAACCTCGCGAACAGCGACCGGTCTCTCGCACTGTCATGACGGTCAGTTTTAGCTTTCTCTACTGAGGTGTTAACCCAGCTCAACTGGGACACAATCGTAGTAGTTCTCCCAGCGCTACCTTAGCCAACAATGCGGAACGTAAGGTACCAAAACATGGGAGCCGGGCAAACCCAACTATTGACCCAAGACATGGTTCGGAGCCGATGCATATAGTGCTATAAGTTCGGGGTGCCGTACTCATGAGAGTGTTCGGTCTTCTCACACCATATTATGGGGTGCTTAAGCCCCTGGTGTATTTGGCCGTACCAAAGTGTACGGTTGCATAATGTCATGACTGAACATATTTGTATAAAAAATAGATGAATACAATAATAGATAAGAGCTATGTATTGTTTATTAAAAAGAGTTGCTATGAAAACAGAACGATACAAATAGTGCGGTAAGCAAGGGATGGGATTATTTGACATGTCCCCCTCCAGGGGCAAGCTGCGTGAATTTAAGTAAAACGGGTATTTAGCTCGCTATAGAGACCTCCTGGATATTCGACGCGGCTTGTTTTCTCCCTGGCTATTGCATCGTGTGTTCGGCGATTGTATTGCCGGACAGGCCTTCCGAATAATTGGGTCCTGAAAGTATATAATAAAAAATAAAACGGCGGAATAGGGAGCCCCTAAGTGCGGTTGAGCCACATTCTGGGCATGCCGTAGTTGTGCCCCTCCCCGTATGCCCATGGTATTTTCAAAGCGTAATTATGTACGCGTGGTACCGATATCACCATCTGGCGAGGGCTGGGGTTGGGGCCACACTGCTATGCTTGCTTGTAACGTGCCAGCCAGCTTTGTTGGAGGTTGCTTCGGGCACGCTTGACATTGTCCGGACGTTTAACACCCGGATTGGGGAGCTGCCTTGAGAGGCTGCTCTGTACTTCCGCCGCCAGGGCCGCTGTGTGCTCCTCCGTTCGAAGAGAGCGTTCGGTGTTTCCATTTACCGTAATGACTCCGCGAGGACCTGGCATCTTGAGCTTGAGATATGTGTAGTGCGGCACCGCATTGAATTTTGCAAATGCGGTTCGTCCGAGCAGGGCGTGATAGCCACTGCGGAATGGGACTATGTCGAAGATTAACTCTTCGCTTCGGAAATTATCCGGGGATCCGAAGACCACTTCGAGTGTAACCGAGCCTGTACAGCTGGCTTCTACACCTGGTATGACGCCTTTAAAGGTTGTCTTCGTGGGTTTAATCCTTGATGGCTCTATACCCATTTTGCGCACTATATCCTGATAAAGCAGGTTCAGACTGTTGCCGCCGTCCATGAGGACTCTAGTGAGGTGAAATCCGTCAATGATTGGGTCTAGGACCAATGCGGCGAATCCGCCGTGAGGGATGCTAGTGGGGTGGTCCCTTCGATCAAAAGTGATCGGGCAGGAGGACCATGGGTTGAACTTTGGGGCGACTGGCTCCAACGCATAGATGTCCTTGAGGGCACGCTTCCGCTCCCTTTTGGGGATGCGGGTTGCATATATCATGTTCACCGTCCGCACTTGCGAGGGGGAGCCCTTCTGTCCTCTGTTGTTCGGCGGCCGGGGCTCCTCCTCATCATCGCTACGCAGCCCCTTGTCTCTGGTTTCGGCACTTAGCTTGCCTGCCTGCTTGAACACCCAACAATCCCTGTTGGTGTGGTTGGCTGGTTGTTCGGGGGTGCCGTGTATCTGGCACAAGCGATCGAGTATCTGGTCTAGGTTGGATGGTCCCGGAGGGTTTCTTTTGAATGGCTTCTTCCGCTGACCAGGTTTAGTGCCTCGGAATCTGACATTGGCTGCCGTATCCTCAGTATTGTCGCCATTAATGTGGCGCTTGTGCTTGTTGCGACGTGACCTGCCATTATTGTCCTTGGTATCCGAATTGCCAGGGCTCTTGGTTATGTTATTGCTACGAGCTAGCCAGCTGTCTTCGCCCGCGCAAAAGCGGGTCATGAGTGTCGTGAGGGCTGCCATAGATTTCGGCTTTTCCTGTCCTAGGTGCCGGGCAAGCCATTCATCTCGGATGTTGTGCCTGAAGGCTGCAAGGGCCTCGGCGTCCGGACAGTCAACTATTTGATTTTTCTTGGTTAGGAACTGTGTCTAGAATTGTCTGGCCGATTCCTCTGGCTGCTGAATTATGTGGCTTAGGTCATCGGCGTCTGGTGGTCGCACGTAAGTGCCCTGGAAGTTGTCGAGGAATGCGGATTCCAGGTCCTCCCAGCAACTTATTGACTCTGCTGGCAGGCTGTTAAGCCAATGCCGAGCTGGTCCTTTAAGCTTGAGCGGGAGGTATTTGATGGCGTGCAGGTCATCACCACGGGCCATGTGGATATGAAGGAGATAATCCTCGATCCATACCGCGGGATCTATTGTGCCATCGTATGATTCGATGTTTACGGGTTTAAAACCCTCTAGGATTTCATGATCCATTACTTCGTCTGTGAAGCATAGAGGGTGTGTGGCGCCCCTGTACTGGGCTATATCGCGACGTAGCTCGAATGAGCTTTGTCTGTTGTATTCGGCCTGGCCGTATTTATCATATCCGGTGTGACGGTTATCGTCCCGTGATGTGGGGCGCCCACGCGATCCGTAGATCGATCTTGTTTGCCCTGCCTTATCCTCCAATATGTCTCACAGGTCTGTTGCGTTTCCCCGTGCTCTGGTATTTTTGGAGCGGCGCCGGGGTGCGGCTTGGATTGAGGGCCGAAAGGCCTCTCTGTCGCGGCCACGGGGTGGCCGATCGGGCGCATCGTACGCTGGTGATGTAGGTTTAGTTTCTTACTCCTCTAGTTGGGGTAGCAGCCTGCACTTTGGATAACTCTTGGAGGGGCGTTCGAGTTTATACTCTTTGGCTGCCAGGACTTCAGTCCATCTGTCAGCTAGCAGATCTTGGTCAGCTCTAAGCTGCTGCTGTTTTTTCTTGAGGCTGCTTGCCATGGCCATAAGCCTGCGTTTGAAACACTCTTGGTCGACGGGATCCTCTGGCACGATAATTGTCTCGTCTTCGGAGGGAGGCATATAATTGTCGTCCTCAACCTCTTTGTCTGCCACTCTCTCATGAGGGCTGGCTCCTTCGTCCTCCCGCGCTGAATCCTGCTGGAGGGGGTTGTCTTCGGCACTGTCTGGGGTGTTGATGTCTCCGGTGCCGGATTCGCCGTTCTTGCTTTGGCAGGATTTAGAGCGGCGCCGCTGACGTCGGCGCTCGGGTTGCTTCTTGTAGGGGTCATCCTCCGCTTTTTCATCTCCATCCCCTGCTTTGGGGGTGTCCACCATGTATATGTCATATGACGAGGTGGCCTTCCAGTGCCCTATAGGTGCTGGTTCTTGGTCGTCTCCTTCATCGGCGTCCATACCGTCGATGTCTTCGGAATCAAAGTCTAGCATGTCGGTTAGATCGTCGACAGTGGCTACAAAGTGGGTGGTGGGTGGGTTTCGAATTTCCCCGTCGTCCGTATCCCAACCATGCTGACCATAGTCCGGCCAGGGCTCTCTTGACAAAGAGAGATACTTTAGTGAATCCAAGATATCGCCAAACGGCAAGTGCTGAAAGACGTACGCGGCGGTGAACTCCATGATCGGAGCCCAATCGGGTTCGATGGGGAGAGGTGCGGAGAATTCGGAGTCCGGAACGGAGTCTGGCACCTCGGAGTCACGGGCCTTGCAAAGGACTAGGCTGGTATTCGGCTCTATCGTCGTAGAGATTGTGGCTCCCGGGGCGGCGTCCAACCGTCCGTCCCCAACTAGCGCAGTCGGCTCCGAGCTGATTGTCGGAGCGGACACCTGAGCGGCACTCTAGGCGCTGTCCGGCGGCAGAGCTAGATCATGCCCATCGAGACAGTGCGGCGCGCTCGGTCGTGGCTCGAATCCGTCGAAGATCAAGTCCCCGCGGATGTCGGTCGTGTAGTTTAAGCTTCCAAACCTGACCTGATGGCCAGGGGCGTAGCTTCCGATCTGCTCCAGATGGCCAAGCAAGTTGGCCCGCAACGCGAAGCCGCCGAATACGAAGATCTGTCCGAGGAGAAAAGTCTCACCCTGGACCGCGTCGTGGTTGATGATCGAAGAAGCCATCGGGCCTAAAGGCAACGACACAGAGGAACTCTCAATGAAAGCACCAATATCGGTGTCAAAACCGGCGGATCTCGGGTAGGGGGTCCCGATCTGTGCGTCTAGGCGGATGGTAACAGGAGACAAGGGACACGATTTTTTACCCAGGTTCGGGCCCTCTCGGTGGAGGTAAAACCCTACTCCTGCTTGATTGATATTGATGATATGGGTATTACAAGAGTTGATCTACCACGAGATCGGACAGGATAAACCCTAGAATCTAGCCTATGGTATGATTGTTGTCTGTCCTATGGACTAAAACTCTCCGGTTTATATAGACACCGGAGAGGGCTAGGGTTACACAGAGTCGGTTACAATGGGGGTAGATCTTCATATCGTATCGCCAAGCTTGCCTTCCATGCCAAGGAAAGTCCCTATCCGGACACGGGACAAAGTCTTCAATCTTGTATCTTCATAGTCCGGGAGTCCGGCCAAAGGTCATAGTCCGGCCATCTAGACACCCCCTAATCCAGGACTCCCTCAGCCACCTTCAGCCGTTGCCACTCATCCTCCAAGCAGCGGCTCTCTGCCTCAAGCCTGGTGTCGACATTGGCAAGCTCCCCGCCAAGATGGACCATTGCATCCATCGCTTCACCGAAGAGCCCGAAGCGAACCACGCTACGCTAGTGAGCAAACACGAGCTCATCGCCAAGATCTTCGTCGGCTCCGGAAGTCACCCGAGAGGCGCTGGGCGCTCCGCCAGTCGCCGGCCGGGGGCAGGCTGGTGTAGCCCCACAGCTTGAAGACGAAGGCTGCCTAGAGGGCACCCCCCAGCCGGCAATGACAAGAGGAAGGATCACCGGCGCACCCCTTGTCTCGCGGGCAGAGTCGCGGGGGGAGAGAACATGGGGCCCGGCTCCGGGGCACCCTCGCGGCGTCATGTTGGATGGAGTTGGTCCCACACCCCATGCAGGCTCAGGGCACTGGGGGCTGTGCGCATGCACCAAGCTGGAGTCCTAGGGGGTGCCTACCTCCCAAGGTTTCGCCTTCATGGGGACCCTGCAAAACCCCAGCCATGAGAAAACGCGGCACACTTGGGGGTCAAGAGCAAAGGTACTTACTCATCGGCCGCCATGTATCTCCTCGGCTTTAGTGGCCGACGGGTGTCATTGTCGCGGCACGGGGACCTCTTCCTCTTCAGGAGCGACTCGAGGCACAGGCGGGGCCTACCGGGTGCCGACGGGCGATCCTCGGGAGGGGGAGCGCTCAGTGTGGTATGTGGAGGAGGGGTCCCAACGGCAGGGGCACCCGGCGTGTCACATCCCTAGTTCTGGTATGCTCAAGGCTAGCTAGTCATTTGTGCATCATGTTTAAATTCCATTTAAATTTGAAATGAGGATTTGTGAAACCCTCAGAATCATTTTTGGAAATTACCCAAATAAAAATTGCTCCAAAAAGGTCCAAGAAAATGCTCATGTTGCCCTCTAAAAATATTAGACAGAGATAAAAATCAAACCAATATTTTTAGGAGCTCATAAGTATTTATCTTGGGCATTTGGAATTAATGCATAATTATTTGCATTGGATATATATATGTTATATACATAATATATGTCTAAGAATTATGTCATTTGTTGAGGAGCCCTGGAATAATACCACTAGTTCCTACAAAAATTGGCATAAGTAAATAAAATGATTTAGTATATTATTAAATCAAAACAAATGTCAGAAAAATAGGAAAAGAAAAAGAAATGAAAAAACCTTACCTGGGCTTCTTACCTGGCGCCTCTGGCCGGCCCGTTCCTGTTCTGGCCCAGCCCACCAGGGGCATAGTCGTCTTCCTCCTCTTGCCAGTAGGCAGAGGGGACGCGGTGCCCAACGCCGTGCACGCCGGCACGCAGCTGCCTGCCTGGCCGCTCCAGGCCCTTCTCCTCACGCCAGACGATGCCACGCGACGCCCCGTACCCCTCTCACTCTCCCGTGCCCATTCCCTCTTCCCCTTGCTCTCTCTCTCTC
>NC_041387.1:456532139-456546137 GCF_002162155.2 Triticum dicoccoides | reverse complement strand
CCCGCCGTGAGCCCCTGCATCGGTTCCCCCTTCTCCCCTGCCTCCCCGCGCTTTGTAGCCTTGCGCCCGCTCGAAGCCGT
This sequence comes from Triticum dicoccoides, assembly GCF_002162155.2. Lineage (NCBI taxonomy): Eukaryota > Viridiplantae > Streptophyta > Magnoliopsida > Poales > Poaceae > Triticum > Triticum dicoccoides. The sequence goes on along the minus strand of NC_041387.1, from coordinate 456,546,057 downwards.
GCTCTAGCCGCTGCCGCGTGCTCTGCTCCGGCGAGCTCCAGTCACCCCTCCTCCTCCTTCCTGCCCCACCAGATGCGCGAGAGCCCGGGCTATGCCCCGGTGCCCTTAGCCGCCGCCCCTATCGCCTTTAGCGCAAGTCCGGCGCGTTGCCGCCACGGGTTTGGTCACCGCCGGCGAACTCCGGTGACAGCCGACGTGGCGGGGTGATTAATGCTAATCCCTGCCAGCTGGACCCCACCTAGTCACTGACAGCGGGCCCCACAGCGGGTCAAAGCCCAAGTCAACATGGGGTTAACCCCTGTCTCGCTCAGTGGGCCCCGCTTGTAAGGTTTGACCCTGGCTGGCCATTGACTCGCTGACGTCACGCTGACGTCACGCTGACACGGTAAATCCTTTTCTGGAATTAGTTTAATTCTATTTAATTCAGGAAATTCCAGAAAATTAGCAAAACTTCAAAAAATCATAGAAAATCAACCGTAACTCAGATTGAAATAATTTATATATGAAAAATTATCAGAAAAATGCAATATATCCATCTGTACCAGTTTCATGCATGAAAAACTAACTTATACCTACTGTATAAGTGAAACACTAAAATGGCATTTATAAAAGACCTAAGTTGGAGTTGCATTTGAATTCTTGATTCAAATGGACTTCAACCAAATGAATGATAGTTGCATTAGCTCAAACAACATCACATATTCATGCCATGTTCATGCATCATATTGTTGCATATGCATGTGTATTGATTGTCGACACCCTTCCTTCTGGATAGGTCCTGCTCCAGAGAGTGCTCCAGAGTACCTGTCTGTGGAGCAGTGCCCCCCTTGTTGGTCTACCAGGCAAGCAAACCCCCTTGTTCATTCCGATACAATCCTACTCTCTCGCTCCTGCTCTTAATTATTGCATTAGGACAACAACGATTCAACTGCTACTTTGTGCTGCGGTAGTTGAACCCATTCCTCTGCATGACCTGTCATTGCCACAGTAAATAGTTGAAACCCACTAGCATGTGTAGGAGTTGATTGAAGCCATTGTTGTGTTCCTACCATGCCATGCCTGCTATTGCTTAGAGTGTGTCAGGTCTGATTCATTGGGAATGAATTGGAGTACAGTGCTTTATGTTCTGATGCTGAGAGTGAACGTGTGAACACGATTTGGTAAAGGTAGCGGTGAGAGGCCATGTAGGAGTACATGGTGGGTTGTCTCACTAGAACCGACCTTAAGCACGGAGTTCTATGTATGTTGTCCAATGACTCGATACTACCACACATTGGGCCCCTCTCGACTTATTAACCAACTTGGTCTCTGTCTAGGAGTCGCAACTAGTTTCTGGTGTTTGTAGGTAGTGTTAGTAGTCTACCAAGTGGCACTCGGCCAGGTGGGCTTGGGACAGACTAGGCAAAGTGGCACGGTGTACCAAGTGGCACCCGGATGGTGGGCTTGGGAACCCTGCTCACATCTTTTGGGGCCGTGAGCGACACCCCGGCCGGATCTCCTTGCTGATGGAACCCGGATAGGCGATAAACCTGGACTAGAGTTTTGTGTGGTTAGTCAGGTCGTGGCCGACTCCCTCACCAGTCTTTCGCTTGAAGGTTGCAGAGATACACGACGTGTACATGGTGGTAAGTGGCGAGAGCGTGTGTGAAGAAGTACACCCCTGCAGGGTTAACATGATCTATTCGAATAGCCGGGTCCGCGGTTATGGACTTCTTGGATGCTTACGTGGTACATAGACAACTTGAAGTGGATACTCTAAAATGCTCAAGACAAGTGTGAGTGCTATGGATGGCCTTCTCGTAGGGAGTCGGGGATGAATCCATAGTAGTGTATTGTGTGGTGATTAGTGGACTCCTGTGCGCCATCTCACCTCAAAGAAGTTTCTCGTAGTCGTAGAATAGGATAGCCACTGAGTCAAAGCTGGCTTGCTGCAACTAAACCCCACATTACCCTCTTGATACAAATGCATGTATGATAGGATCTGATGTAAGTCTTGCTGAGTACCTTTGTACTCATGTTGCTTTATTTATGTTTTTGCAGTGGAGACTTTGGTCTTACTAGTGTTCCCTTGGACTTCGACAAGTAGCTTGTACCTCAGCTATGATCTAGATCGGACGTTGTAGATAGTCAGGCTCTTCACCCTTTTTCATTTGTAGATGTCTGTACCCAGACATGTAATGCTTCCTCTTGTTGCTTGTATGCTCTGAATGTTGGGTCATGTGACCCCTGTCTGTAAGAAAAGCTATGCTGGCTCTTTGAGCCTTATCTATATGAGTTGTTGACTTATGCTGTGATGCCATGTTGTACAGCACATACTTGCATGTTATGTGTACGTGTAATGTGTATTGCTATGTGTGGGATCTGACTATCTAGTTGTTTATCCTTAGTAGCCTCTCTTACCGGGAAATGTCTCCTAGTGCTTCCACTGAGCCCTGGTAGCTTGCTACTGCTCCGGAATACTTAGGCTGGCCGGCATGTGTCCTTCTTCGTTCATGTGTCTGTCCCATTGGGGAAATGTCACGCGGTGTCTACCGGAGTCCTGTTAGCCTGCTACAGCCCGGTTTACCAGAGTCCTGCTAGCCCAGTTGCTGCAGCCTGGATTCCCTCGCTGATGACCGACACGTTCAATGTTGGGTCAAGTATGCCTGTCCCTGTAAGTTAGTGCCACTTCGGGTTCACGACTAGCCATGTCAGCCCGGGTTCTTTGTCATATGGATGCTAGCGACACCATCATATACGTGTGCCAAAAGGCGCAAACGGTCCCGGGCATGGTAAGGCGACACCCATGGGAATACCGTGCGTGAGGCCGCAAAGTGATATGAGGTGTTACATGCTAGATCGGTGTGACACAGAATCGGGGTCCTGACAAGGTGAGACTTTCTGGCTCACGGCTCCGGGGCCATTGGTGGGCTCCTCACTGTCAGCAGCCACTCTGGAGCCATCGTCCCAGGCGTCAGAAGTCCCTGCCTCAGCAGCCTGGGGTTGCACCGGTTCTGCGGCGGCTCCTTCCCGGGCCCTAGAAGCCTCAGGCTCCTGAGCCTCTAACGGGGCCGGGCCTCCGGAGGAGCTCTCGACAATTGATGGAGGCACGCGTCCCCCTGCCTCCACATCAGGGCGCACGCGGCAGGGTTGATCAAGAGAGGAGCCACGAAGACGAGATTCTCGCGGGGGCCCTCAATGCCCTCGGGAAGCAACCCCCACTCGTCGGACAGAGGCATCTGTCCCGCAAAGGCCACCTTGTTCGAGCATAGATAGAGAAGGCAGCCACCCCCCGGAAGGTCAGCTGGCTTGGGCTCGCCAGTCAGGAGCTTGAGCACCATGGTCAAGGTATCAGCGGCAAGCGACGGCTTCTGCAGCCTCATCGGATCTCCGGCGCCTGCGAAGTCCCACATCGGGTAAGAATGGCGCTGAAGGGGAGCAATGCGCTGCTTCACTAATTCCTTCACCACCATTGGTGCCGTCACCTCCAATTCCTGCAGCCTTGCCAACCTCTTCCACACAAAAGCAAGACGCCGGTCGGTGAGATTCTCAAGGCACCAGTCGGAGGTAGGCGAAGCTAGTGACCCAGGAATCGTGAGCAGGGGGCTGAATGCACAGGCGTCCATCAGGAGCCAGTGCTTCTGGAATCCCTTCGCGATAGGCGAAAGCTCGAAGTCAATCCCAGAGCCAGTGGTCGCGGCCACGTCTTCGAAGGTCGCGCACCTAGAGCATTGGCGGGAGTCCACCAACCGAAGCAGGAAGAAATGGCGAAACAAGGCCACAAAGGGAGTGATGCCCACCATGGTCTCGCAGAGGAAGACGAAGACGGCGAGGAGGATGATGGAGCGAGGGTCCAGATGCAGCAGATGGATCTGGTAATGCGACATCACGACATTGAAGAAAGGGGAGACGGGAGGAATAGACCCAACAAGAAGAGCATGGAGATGGATGGGGATCTCAGTGGCACTCATCTATCTGGTTCGCCAAGACGCAGGGCGGACATCCGTCGCCCTCCCCTCATTGGAATCGGCGGCGAGCGCATGGTGAACCTTGTCCAGCCCCTCCTTATTGATCACCGTAGACTGCGCAAGGGTTGGCTCCAGGGCCGACGGAGGACCGGCCGGTGCGAGCGGCTTCTCCTTCTTCTTCTTCAGCTTGGGAGCCATGGCGAATACTAAGAGAGGGCAAGGCGCCAGCACCAGATCTATGGATGCAGTGGAAAGATTGGGAAGGAGGAAACAAGAGCCGGGCACGGTACACTGGGAAGGGCGAGTTGCACTGACAACGGGCGGCTGCTGGGTCTACCGGGTATCAAGGCGGAATGGGGAAGTGGAGACTGCTACGCCTTGAGCTTGCGTTGGTTTTCCTTGAAGAGGAAAGGGTGATGCAGCAATAGTAGCGTAAGTATTTCCCTCAGTTTTTGAGAACCAAGGTATCAAACTAGTAGGAGGCTCCTCAAAAGTCCCACGCACCTACACAAACAAACAAACAACTCGCAACCAACGCAATAAAGGGGTTGTCAATCCCTTCACGGCCACTTGCGAAAGTGAGATCTAATAGAGATAGTATGATAAGATAAATATATTTTTGGTATTTTATAATATAGATGCAAAAAGTAAAGATGCAAATAAAAGTAGATTGGAAGCAAATATGATAAGAGATAGACCCGGGGGCCATAGGTTTCACTAGTGAATTCTCTCAAGATAGCATAAGTATTACGGTGGGTGAACAAATTACTGTCGAGCAATTGATAGAAAAGCGAATAATTATGAGATTATATAGGCATCACATCCGCAACAAGTAGACTGACTCCTGCCTGCATCTACTACTATTACTCCACACATCGATCGACTCCTGCCTGCATCTAGAGTATTAAGTTCACAAAGAACAGAGTAATGCTTTAAGCAAGATGACATGATGTAGAGGGATAAACTCATGCAATATGATATAAACCCCATCTTTTTATCCTCGATGGCAACAATACAATACGTGCCTTGCTGCCCCTGCTGTCACTGGGAAAGGACACCGCAAGATTGAACCCAAAGCTAAGCACTTCTCCCATGGCAAGAAAGATCAATCTAGTAGGCCAAACCAAACTGATAATTCGAAGAGACTTGCAAAGATAACTCAATCATACATAAAAGAATTCAGAGGAGATTCAAATATTTCTCATATATAAACTTGATCATAAACCCACAATTCATCGGATCTCGACAAACACACCACAAAAAGAGTTTACATCGAATAGATCTCAACAAGAGAGGGGGAGAACATTGTATTGAGATCCAAAAGGAGAGAAGAAGCCATCTAGCTAATAACTATGGACCCGAAGGTCTATGGTAAACTACTCACAACTCATCGGAGGGGCTATGGTGTTGATGTAGAAGCCCTCCATGGTCGATTCCCCCTCTGGCGGAGCACCGGCAAAGGCTCCAAGATGGGATCTCGCGGATACAGAAGGTTGCGGCGGTGGAAATTGTGTTTCGTTGGCTCCCTGGATGTTTTTGGGGTACGTAGGCTTATATAGGAGGAAGAAGTATGTCGGTGGCCGCCCGAGGGGCCCACGAGACAGGGGGCGAGCCCTATAGGGGGGACCCGAAGGTTTGTGGTAAACTACTCACAACTCATCGGAGAGGCTATGGTGTTGATGTAGAATCCCTCGTGGTCGATTCCCCCTCCGGTGAAGCGCCGGCGAAGGCTCCAAGATGGGATCTCGCGGATACAGATGGTTACGGCGGTGGAACTTGTGTTTCGTTGGCTCCCTGGATGTTTTCGGGGTACGTAGGCTTATATAGGAGGAAGAAGTATGTCGGTGGCCACCCGAGGGGCCCACGAGACAAGGGGCGCGCCCTATAGGGGGGCACCCTACCCTTTCGTGGCCGCCTTAGCTGCTTCTTGACTTGCACTCCAAGTCCTCTGGATCACGTTCGTTCCAAAAATCACGCTCCCGAAGGTTTCATTACGTTTGGACTTCGTTTGATATTCCTTTTCTTCGAAATACTGAAATAGGCGAAAAAACAGCAATACGAGATGGGCCTCCGGTTAGTAGGTTAGTCCCAATAATGATATAAATGTGTAAAATAAAGCACATAAACATCCAAAAGGGGTAATATAATAGCATGGAACAATCAAAAAGTATAGATACGTTGGATACGTATCAGAGACGCCCACATCCCATCAACCACCATGTGTCTTTAGGGCCGCAGGCCGAGAGGGCCCGCGGCGCTCCGCCCTTGCATCTTGGCTTCGCCTAGAAGCCAAGTCTGAGCGCACCTTGGGCACGGGGATACTGTCGGTGTCCTGGATTTGGGGGTATCTAGTCCTGTCTGCCTGCGGCCCACCACGTGGCTTCGTCGACGGCCTGGTATGGCCCAACTTCAATACCAACACTGCAAGACCCTCGCAAGGGGCCAAGCCTCGTGAGGCGGACGATGCCAAGACCCCCGAAGGAAGTGGCCTCCTTAGGAGGGCTCCTGAGGGGCGGAGAGTTCTATGCAAGTTATCTCATGAGGCTTGGCTGACGTGAGCCATGACGACCAAGGCCAGGTGGGCGACAGGCGGGCACCACGCGGGTGCAGAGTGCGGGTTTACTCTTTGGTGCAAAGGGGGCAAGCCACAGGCGCGGAGTCCCGAGGAATCAGCCAAAGGATTCCATTCTGGTGCAACAAGACCAAGACCGCCAGGACGGCAGGACAGAGGTCATCATCGAGCCCACTACAGCGTCACGACCAGAGGCTTTTCATAGGTGAAGACTACTTTTGTCAAGATAGACTGTAGTACTTGTCCCCTTCCAAATCCCGCCGTTGTGGAATCCCTTCCCGCTCATATTTGGGAAGAGGACCAAGGCCACTATATATAGGACCTAGCCACCACCATAGAAAGGGAACGAGATCAGAGCAAGTAGAGCACCACACCAGCTCAAGAACACCTCACCTCCTGAGGCTTGTTCATCCACTGTACTAGTTCATCCACAGCCCTTCGAGGCAATCCACCACACCACACTAGATTAGGGTATTACACCACAACGGTGGCCCGAACTAGTATAAATCTCAGTGTCTTTGTGTCTCTTTGAGCTCAACGCGGTAGGTTTAGGAGGATCGCGAGTAGGCAGGCTGGGCAGGTTGAGATCTCCGCACGCACCCCAGAGTTCGAAACTCTCAAGGGCTGCCGGATCCCTAAATCCGACAGGTTTGCTCTAAACTGCAGTCCCACAAGCGAGCGAAAACGCAAGACGAAGCGCTTTCCATTCGGTGAGCGACGTGGAGGGTCCAGCGTGCCGGGGTGCAACATGAACGTGACAAGAGCGATGTACAGTCAAAACTGATTAACCGGTCATCACCGGAACCACTATTCACACCAGAACCTTCGCTGCTCGGCCTACGCCAGCCACTGCCCCAAAACCACACCTAATCTCCAGCCCATTCCCCCACCTTTCGATCCCCTAGCCTGCATCAAGCGTCCCCTATTTCGCTGGAAAGCCATGGTGCGCCACAAGATCACGTACTACAAGATGTTGACGCCACAGCGCCGCGCAGAAATCACGGCAGCGGTCGGCGCCACAGACATCCGCTCCCAAGCTCGCTTTGCGGCGGGCCAATCCCCAAGTTCTCTGGAGCCAAGCTACGAGGAGGAGGAAGCCAATCCAATGTTCATGGTGGAGGTCGTGGTGCAGAAGGCCCCTGATGGGTATGAGACGATGGACGTCGACTTCGTGCCAGCGTCCGAGTCCCCCATGGTGCAGGCAGACCAGCGGTTCAACCTCGCGATACTAAAGGATGACCGGGAGGCAGAGGCTCAACTCGACGCGGAGCGCGCGCATGCCGCTGCCATCGAGGCTCTCCTGCAGGCGGAATTGGATGTCGTGGATGTGAACCGGGTGATGGAGGCTCAACTTGAGGCGGAGAGCGCGGATGCCGCTGCCATCGAGGCCCTCCTACAGGCAGAACCGGACGTCCTCGACTTGAACCGGGCGGCAGAGGCTCAAATCCACACGGAGCATGCGGATGCCGCTGTCATCGTGGCCCTCCTGCAGGCGGAACCGGACGTCCTCGACATGAACCGGGCGGCGAAGGCTCAACTCGACGCGGAGCACACGGATGCTGCTGCCATCGAGGCCCTCCTGCAGGTGAAACTGGATGTCCTCGACTTGAACCAGGCGGTGCTCTCGTCCGTGCAGAGCGCCCGAACGCTCCGCGTGAACGAGTAGCTGGAGGCCGAGGACAACCACGGTGCGGAGACACATGTCGGTAGCTACGGTTGGTTCACGTCGGTAGCCAAAGACGACGAGGCCGTCTCATTCCGCGAGCAGTGATAGTTTTTCTTTATGTTGTTGTTTTTATGGATCTTTTGTTGTGTAAAAACATATATTGTTATGCAAGTCGCCTGACTTCCATCATTTGGGTCAGTCTACCATTTCAGGCAGTTTGATGAATATCCTAAGTCTCCTAACCCTTCTTCCTCACCTCTTCTTCTGCCCCAACAGACCACCGCACGGGCCATACGGATCCTCCCCAACATGCGGTTGGATAAACATACTGCATGAACGAAAATTATGTGTCAGCGATAGGATGGTTGAGTTTGGTTTGTTCACATGTGAAAGCACGTGTCAGTGAGGGTGCGTCCCTTGGTTGGGTTTGCGGCGTGTAGGAGCGACTGTGTGAGGGTGCGGTGCAACCGCGACAGCCGTGCGCAAGTGTGCCTCCTTTTCATTTTGAAAACTTTAGGCAAGCTTGGCAAAAATGTGTGGCGAAGTATGGCAATGCAAGGCCTAGACCCAAACATGATAAGTACGGACGTACTAATCCTTGTTTGACGTGTCAATTAATGCGTATTTTTTTCTCCAAAGCCCAAAGAGCTAACCATCTCACTCCTCATCGCTTGATTAATGCAGCACCATGCAAACCAACCTTCTTACTTCCGCATGCATGCAAGGGTATATTAATGTCCTTGGTTGCTAGTGTGAGGCAAACCCCATCAATTTTGCCTCGATTAGTGTTAGTGGCCTTTTGCAAATTGTAATTTTGATATACTGGCCTTGTGTACAAAAAAAGGAGGTAGTAACTATTTTTGACTTCCTTCCCCATTGCGGTGACGTCCACGATATCCCAAACATTGTGGTTTGGCGAAGTGCGTTCGGCGGAGAACACCATTGAGGGAGACCACGGTAAGTCGTTTGCAAGTGCCGCCTGCAAGCCGAGACAACTGCCTTATTTGCATCCAGGAAGTTTGTTGAACCAAAGGACGCGTAAATGTACTAGTACTACTAGTACACAATAGCGTTGTCCGTCCAGCTTAGTGTAGTGAGGTGGTTTCTCGAAGAAGATGATGGAGAAGCGGAGTCAGCGAAGAGTGAAATGATGGTTTCTTCGTCCGTGCTTTGTGATTTGATGCCTCACTGCTTTGTGATTTGTGATATAAGGGACATGGGAGTAGACTCTATGCTCTATACTGTACATGCTTCCAAGCACGGGAGAAAGAGGAGAGACGTTGCATTTTTCTATTCCTTCAATCAATCAATCAGGGAGCTTCGGTTCCATCTTTTCGTCTTTGGCAGCACCGTCCACAATGGTTCCCACGATGCCAAATGCTTTTTTCACATTTGGCTACACATTGTGGATGCCCTTAACCGTACCACTTGGTTTTGCTCCTGTGTTCTATCTATACAAATCTCAATTATATTGATCTAAAAAATTATAGAATCAAGATTAGTAAAAAGGAGGTGATTTTACCATGCAAATGGCGGGGAGGTTTCTTATTTTTAGAGGACGTTGTCCTAGCGGTTTGCTAACATGCGGTCCCACGTGCCAGTGCTTTACCAAGCCGATCAGCATCCCTCATGAGGCAGAACAACAGCAGAAGCAACATGTGGTTAACTTGAAGAAGATGAGGAAGAAGCAGATTCAGCAACGAGTGAAATGATGGTTGCTTCGTCCCTCGAACTTCTTTTCTTTAGCATTATTACTTCGTCCCTCCAACTTAACTGTGGGAAAGGTGCAGCTTTGTGATTTGACGCCTCATTGCTCATTACTACGCCGGCGCCATGACTGGGGTGCTTCACCCCAGCTACTCTGCACTGTATTTTGGTATCGCACATGGACATGGTAGCTTGATGCCCCACATGTCAGCGAAAGGGACTAGAAGATTCATGAAAGCGAGCGCTCTACTCTTATGACAGAGGAGTACACGACACGGCGGCCCAGTGAACTGTCACTTGTACTGTATAGTACTATAGTTTTGCTGTTTCGCACAATCCATCGATACAAACCCGATTAAACAGGAAAGGGCGGGATTTTTCCCGCACGGTAGATGATACAGCCATACATTTCAAAGGCAATTTTAATGTATGCAAACTGAATAATTAAGTAACAATATGATATCTAGTAAAACTAAAAACACATATGATTTATTGTGTTAGAGTGTAGTAGTAGTGCTGTATTGCATAGTTGTTAGATGTAACATGTGAGAACATGTAGAGATGTAGTTTTAGAGGGCCTACAGAGAGAAAAGCTCAATACGGTCACCGAACTTCAGAATAAGCTGATTACGGTCACTATATACGTTTTGCGGTGATTATACGGTCACTTGCTCATGGTTCAGCATCGGTTTGCACTCTGTTGACTGGCCAAATAGTCTGTGTGGCACCATGTTGACTAGTTAAATTGACCATGTTCGTTGTGGGTCCCACCTGTTAGATCGCATAGGGAAAAGGTCAGATAAACACAAATTTACGCAGGCGCGACAAGACTCCAACCCGTGCGCGGGAATCACCTGGTTGTGTATGTGTCTGTCAGGGCCTAATGTGTGCGCATGCCGTGTAGGTTGAGCACTTGAGCGTGAGAGTGTGTGTTGGTCGTGTGGTGTACTGATGTGTGCATGCATGCGTGCGTGTGTGCGTGTGAGTGTTGCGTGCGTGCGTGGCTGCGTGTGTATGTGTGAGTGTTGCGTGCATGCGTGGTTGCATGTGTTCGTGTGAGTATTGCGTGCATGCAGTTTGTGTGCATGCGTGCGTGTGTGTATAATCACCACACCAGCTCATGTGTGTTAAAATAGACGGCTCAACATACCAATACAAGGCCACCTTGTCCGGTGTGCCCGCGGTCATGACTTCAAACGACCGTCCAATATATATTTGTCATTTGTTTTTTATTCTGACTAGCAAGATGCTCGTGCGTTGCACGTAACATCAAGATGCATTTCTATGACTAGTTTATCTTGTGAGAGAAAAGGATGAACGAGGGAAGGCCTTATTTGCAAATGTGAAGAGGTGTGTGGGTACCTTTTTGCAAAATTGCCATAGCTTCCTTCCTATCCGTCGGATATAAATCGGACGACCTATATTGCAGGATGGCAGGCACACCATCATCACCAACTCTATTTTTTATAAGAGTGTAGAGTAGATACATGCCGATAGGTGGGCCCAATGGTAGTGAGATAATGTGATGCAACACTAGAGGTGCCACGTGGAGCATTTAACTAGTCAACTAGTCGTGTCTTGAGCAAATACAAAGCTGTACGGTGAGCACGTGACTGTATAATAACCAAAAAACATAAATGGTGACCGTAATGAGCGGATTCTGAAGTCCAATGTATGTATCGTGTTTTTGCTTCAAATACAATGATCATCATTGTGTATATCACGAGAGAAAGATGAAACATGCGTGAATGTGTTGGGGGCTCATTTTTAGAGGACCTGGAGATAGTTTGTGTGCGTACGTGAAAGGGGCATAGAGGGGGCTATGCGATGGGGAGAGAGATGCTCTTCGTTTCACTTTATTATGACAAACTTTATATATAGTATGAAAATATACAAATTCACAGTGCGGAATAAATATCATTGTGGGCACCATGCAATGCAAATTAGCGTTCATACTCCTCCATATAACTTTGTAATGTTGTATATATGTAGAAATACTAAAATAATTTTTTGGCCACACTTTATTCAAAAGGAATGTTGTATGTGAAATATACGTGAAGAGAGGGCTTTTTAGATCAATGGGGTATGTGATGTAACATGTGTGAATGTGTAGTTGATGTATTTGGCAGGGCCTAGAGAGGTATGTGTGTGTATTACATATTCGAGAGAGGCATGGATAGAGGGGCTAGCGGGGGGCGTGGGAGAGACAATACGAGAAATGAGAGTAGTCTAGAGAGAGAGACGGATATTATGTCACGGCGACAGATTCCCTTGAGTGTGTATATGCAAGGGGGCGATAGAGGCACCGGGAGAATTTTTTTTGTGTGGTGTCTGTGTTGGTACGTGTTGGTTTGAGAAGATAACGAGACGTGGGAGCAGAGGGGGTGTCACCTCGTGAGGTCCGGTGGGTCGAGGTGAGGCCCTTCGTTTGGTTTCGTCCTGCGTCACATTGGTCGGCCCATGACGCATGTAGGGAGACCCATGGATGACTAGTCGTACAAGACAAAGATAGCAGAATTGTGAAGGACTCTGTGTCCACTGACAAAGCTGGCTAGGATTTGTAACCCTAGGTTCTCAGACTAAGGTAACCCCTTATCTCTAATATTACTGTTCATCCAACCTAACTTTAAGGGGCATCCTACAGAATGCTCTGCTAGAATCATACTCGTCAATTAGGAAGAGAGGAATGAGACAATGCGTGAGAGACAGGCCTAAAGATAATGTGCGTACAGGAGACACGTAGGTAGGTCTATGTATATAGAAAGAGTCGATGGGGATTGTGCGTGTGTATGCTTGTGAGAGGAAGAGTGCTTGTGACAAAGGTTAGTGAAAACAGTCGTAAATGGTTACGAGAGGGAGGGACAGTTATATCGAGAGCATGTCTGCGAGAAATACACCTCGGGAGAGAGTGTGTGAGCATGTGTGAGAGACCACTAATGGAGAGTGAAACTACACGTAAAAGACTGATGTACACATTGATTAAAGATATAAATTGTATCCAAATATTAGGATGGGATCATGATATTTGCAATTCGCGTAAGGAACGGTCATTGATCCATCAGACATCTAGATTGTATCGAATTTGAGCATGTCTATGTTATTATTCAACATAATTGATCCACATAGTTAGTATTTTGAACTCCAGACAATGCATCGCTTTAGCAATCGAATATGAACGTGAGTATAGTTCATGTTGTGTGTGTAAAGCACATTATACATATGAAAGTTACACAATGAAAATTATAAATAGCTACCTATGAACCAGCATACATTTGAATTCAACTTAAGGTGGTTTAAAAAAATCGAATTCAGCATGAAGTCCATTCGATTATTTGAATTCGATATCATAGCATTTGTAAATCATACCTAAATTATGGGGGCACCAATCTTTGCTCTGATTTTGTACATAATAGCATATGTAGTCGTGTACAAAATTGATTCAAATTTAGCTCCTCCATTCCAAAATAATCATAGTTATAGGATTTTCAAGTGTCAAAATTTCAAAAAGAAGTGGATAATTTAATGAGGTTTTCAAACATACAAGGTCAAATTTAACGTTGTCTATTTAGGTCAATCCTCAAAGTTCAAGAGTACTCTAAACGTGAATGCTTGTGTTTCAAAATTTTGAATGAAGCGCCAAAATAGCCTCTACCCGCCCGAAACCGCATGAGAGCAATGTTTGGTGGTACAAGGAAATTACTTTTCTAATAACTCCGACCCGTGAAACCTACCGGCCCCACATCCAAAGGTCTAAACCGGGGTAGGTTTGTAGCTTCATCTAGATGCCACACAACCACCTCCAAAAAACATTCATACACAATGGCCGCCTAAGCACACATGCGTGCGGCCGAAATCGCTCCCGCCCACTATTTGGGACACTTGGGATTACCATCCTACCCCCGACCCACAGTAGGTCCAAAATTTAAGAGGGGGCAAAGTTTGTACTTTCCCCAAATTTCAAACAAGCGCGTCCCATCTGTTCAAAAAAGCCAAAAACAAGTGTGTCCCAGACCAAAACATGGTTCT
>NC_041387.1:456527053-456531671 GCF_002162155.2 Triticum dicoccoides | reverse complement strand
AAAACTACCTCCGCACCAGCCGCAAAACCCCGACGTCCTCCATCCACCACCCCATGACACCCATCAACCGCCGCCCTCCTCCATCACGCCAGAGCTGGTACCCCGACATCGTCGTCCATTGCAACCTCAACCGCAACGCCCTCCACGGCTGGTAGTTGAAGCCGAGGCCGAGCTGTTCGTACCCGCGCCAGTTCAACCACGTCATCCTGCGCCTCACCGTTGCTGCTCCAACTTCGCCACCGTCCACCGCACCGGAGCTGTTCCTGCTACGACGTCCTTCGTCGCCTCGGATTTGCTTCCCCTCCGCCGATATACGACCATGGCAACACAGTCAACAATTTGGCCATGGGTTCCAAAACATCAGTTCCCCCGGGAGAAAAAGGAAGATCGCTGCGACATATGGAGGAGACCACACTGGCAATCGGAAATGGTACTCCTCTTCCCTTATTCATGCAAATCTTACGTGTCTGCTTGCACGGTATTCATCCCACAGAAGACATTAGTTGACCGCTTCTTCTTGATACTAGATGTTCCTAGTAACTCGCGATGCACAAGGTTTCTCCTCATATACTATTTCACCTTAGCTAGAGGTCTGTCGCCCCCTGGATTTCATTTCCTGGTTAGTTGATTCCCAATTAATGGAAGCATTCCCCGGCGTAACAGGCGCTAGTCCGCCTATTACGTCGGGGAAGCAGCGCCTTGGTGTTTATCTTAGGGGCGTGTGGGGCCTAGAGCTGCCGGCGCCCGATTTGGAGGTCAGTCGGGATTAAAGGGATGGCCTGGGGGCGCTCCAAGCACGGCAGTGGTGTGAGGTCGAGGGGAGGGCAGGGCGGCGGAGGCAGGGGTCTAGGCCGGTGGTCGCTAGCGGTTTGAGAAAGATCATCAACAGTGACTGGCAGGAGGTAGACGAAGGCCATCTGCCCGTTCCTTATAGATTGGACGGTTCATAAAAATCGTCTGACCTATTTATTTTCAGTCGACTATTATCTTGATATGACCACATGTGGTGTTGTGCTGGAGGAGTACTTGTATTTCCTGTGCTCATATATTACAAAATCATACGGAGTAGAATCTAATTTTGTTTGCCATGCAATGTTGTAGACCTATCATATGTCTCCTATCACTTATTTTTCAGCCACCTACTATTTGCTACTTTTATAGTGCACTAGTTCTGCACACACACTTCACCCATACTCTCACTATTGTATTTTTATGCAAGGGTATTTCAGACTCTGCTGCCTTGAGAGAAGCAGAAAAGAAAAGAGAGAAGTCGCTCCAGCTTAATATGCGGGTAGGCAAGACAGGTTACAGTGCTATAAAGGGTGCAGTGTTAGCAGATGGAGACGGTAAATGTAACTCTCGAGTTGATGACCTCGCTCGCAATGAGCCACCATCTCAGGTGCTTGCTTTAACTTCGTGGTGTCATATGTTGTTGCATGTTCCATATGGTGTCTAGCTTGTATTCGAAAGGCCTAAGTCGGTCATTATTAAGATAAGGAAAGATATTTTTTACATGAACCACCATCCCGTGAGCACCAGAAGACAAATAGCTAGTTAGGGCACTGGCCAAGCCAGTGACAAGCCCAGCACAGACAGGCATCACCTGGAAGCCAACTAAAAAGCCACAATGGTGGCGAAGCAGCCCACCTCCCACCAGGCTCTCAGGTCCTAGATGATCATGCTCACCACTCCAGCCGGATGTCTAGCTTGTATTGCTTCCAATTTGTTTAAACTACATCTACTTAACTTACACATTATACCTTTGAATATGACATGCCTTTCTATTTTTGGTACATACTAGTACATCTGTCTATTAACCATGTTCTTACATCAAACTAATGTTCTTGTGTATCCCTCATCATTCACTTATGATGAGGTAGTCAGTCAAGTGGACTACTGTGAGTAAAGATCATCATTTAAAGAATGCAGCCTCAGCCTCCCGACATGATTCTCAAGAAACAGCAAGGCTAGATGAAGATAGTGAACGTAGCTCTGTAGTTGATTACCGCATTTCCCCTACACTAGCATCGCAGGTGCTTGCACTAACCTGCTAGCGCGATATGTGGTTGCATGTTGCATATGGTGTCTAGATTGTAATTCTTCCAATCTGGTTAAACTGCATGTGCTATTTTGCTAAGCTTATACATTATACCTGTTAATGTGACATACCTTCCTGTATTTAGTACATAGTACATCTGTCTATTAAGCATGTCCTTACATAAAACTATTTTTTGTATCCCGCATCAATCAATATGATGAGACACCTTTAGTATATGCAGTGCGATATTAGTTGCATCTTTCATATGATTTATAGCATGTGCTGCTTCTAATTTGTTGAAATGTCATTTATGATGGGATGCTTTTAACTTGGCAGAGTCATATTGGTTGCATCTTTCATGTGGTGTCTGGCTTGCATTGCTTCTTATTTGTTGGAATGGTTTCTACTTAGTTTAGACAAACAGTTGTGAACATGCCATGCCATCCTATTTTTCGTACATATTCCATCCTCGTATCATGTGTTTGCCTTACATCAAAGTAGTGATTGTCAGTATCATGCACGAATGAGTTCTGAAGAGAGAATTTTATTGCTTTTTCTTGTCGGTTTTACTTGACAATTCAAAATCAATAAAGCGGAAGGAAGTTAGCAAGGCAGCGGATAAAGGTGCTCCTTCCAAACGGAGGGCCTCTACATATTCTACT
Source organism: Triticum dicoccoides (assembly GCF_002162155.2). Classification (NCBI taxonomy): domain Eukaryota; kingdom Viridiplantae; phylum Streptophyta; class Magnoliopsida; order Poales; family Poaceae; genus Triticum; species Triticum dicoccoides. Next base: position 456,528,971 of record NC_041387.1, on the reverse strand, counting down.
CCTCCATCCCCCCAAGATGATTTGCAAGACAACACATGCATAGACACTCAACGTAGCTGTGTTGATGATGAACACGTCTCCCCTAGTGCACCATCACAGGTGCTCCCTCTAACTTGGCACTGTTATATCTGGTTGCATGTTATGTGTGATGTCTAGCTTGTATTGCTTCTAATTTTGTTGAATTCTATCTGCTTACTTTACACATTATACTTGTGAATAAGACACATGTTCCTGTTTCTAGAACATACAATATCTGTCTATCACACCATGTTCTTACATCAAATTACTACTATTGTGTAACCTGCAATAATCACTTATCATAAGACACCTTTGACTTGGGAGTGTGATATAGGTTACATCTCGCATTCTTTTCTAGCTTGTACTACTAATTTGTTGAAATGGCACTTATGACGAGACAATTTTAACTTGTTAGAGTGATATTCATTGCATCTTTCATACGGTGTCTATCTTTCATTGCTTCTAATTCGTTGAAATGCCTTCTCCTTAGTTTACACATCATAAGTTGTGAATATGCAATGGCACTAATGACGAGAGACCTCTAACTTGGTAGTGTGATGTTGTTTGCATCTTGCATATGATTTTATTTCTTGTACTGCTTCACATTTGTTTAAACACCATTTATGATGAGACACTATTAACTTGGCAGAGCGATATTTGTAGCATCTTTCATATGGTGTCTACCTTCCATTGCAATGCTTCTAATTTAGTGAAACGTCTTCTGCTTAGTTTACACATCATAGTTCTGGTTATCTCTTCTGTCCTGTTTTTCATACATATTACATCCTCCTATCATGTGGTTGTCTAACATCAAAGTTCAGATCTTCTGTATCATGCATCAATTTGTTCTGAAGAACTAAATTGTTATTCGTTTTTCTTGTCGGCTTGACTTAACATGGCATAGAGAAAGAGTAAGCGACACAGAATGACATGGAATGGGAAGCGGAAGAATCCTATAGATTCTGCTGGTACTGATGGTGCAATAGAAGGTCAAAGTCTAGCAGAAAATTCTACAAAAAGGGTATCCTGTTCTACACGAGCTGCAGAACAAGCCAAACAGAAACAAATAGCTGCCACCAAACAAGCAGAGACATCCCTAGTTGTTGCAACACCTTCCACAGTACTACCAGCTGCATGAGTTACTCGTGCGTCAACTGAGCTAGCAGCACGTTCCCAAGCTCCCTTGCCACCTGACACTACTTCCGAAGCACTCTTGACATAAGATGAGTTGGCAATATTAGATGAACCTTGTGAGCTTCAACAGCAAGAAGGTAGTTGTTGTAGTCAAGTTACAGTTGCATGCTTCTTTATATGTAGTCTCACAGTTTGATGTACACTAACACTTCCTATGTTCGTTGTTGGACTAGCACCTAGGCGCAAGAGGAAACAAACATCAGGGATAATGCTTGATAGGTTAACTAAATATAGAGGAGGAAGAATGGAGATCCGTTTTGAGGCAGGTTTAAAAAGGCCACGTGGTGCTACAGAGTCAACCAAGTTAGTATCAGAGGCAGCGGTTGCCGTTAGGTGTCATGTACGTATCCTCCCAACATGGATTCAGTATAGGAATGACAAAGACGAAACCCAGTTCAACACCTTCCTCGACCATTTATCTGTAAGTATGGTTATGTATGGAAACTAGTAATATCGTCTTGCTCTGTCCCATACTTTCTAGGTTGCTGATAATGAGACTCCCATAATTTTCAGCAAATGAGGTTCAAGTTGGATAGCCAAGATGATGCAACTAGACAAGCTTGCACCCATGTTTTTAAGTCTACTCTACGATAGTATCGGAATAACTTGAGGAAAACTCACTTTGAAGGCAAGGCTAACAATGAACTTGCCCAAACATCTCCAGTGGAAAATATATCGGATGAAGACTGGAGAGGCCTTATTAAAC
>NC_041387.1:456508931-456526571 GCF_002162155.2 Triticum dicoccoides | reverse complement strand
GTTGAAGTCCTATTTACGCATGTGCCACACAAATCTATCTTCTTGTAGGTGAATTGTTCAAAGAACAAGGCCAACCGTACGAAAGTGAAATTCCAATAGACGACGGGATCTCGTAGCTATATTGCACACTGCGAGGCTCTTGTAATAAGCTGTTGTTTCACTCTTTTTGTTGTACCATATTATCAAATCTATATTGACTTTTTCCAAATGCATAGGAAAGCACGCAAGGACCAAAAAGTACCTGAACCAAATGATGTGGAAATCTTCATGGACTGTCACACCAGCAAGAAGAAGGGCATGACTACACCAGTCAAAGCCGCTGTTGTAAGTCCTTAATCCTCATGCCTTTTAACTACTACTTACTCTGACTTGTGCCTTGAACCGCGTGGTTTGCAGCCAATGTCTATTACTCTTTTCAATTTTATACACAATTGTCTTAGCGTATCATTGCACCTTACAAGGTTTAAAAGATAGGACTGATGTTCCTTTGATATTGACCTGTAATCTAGTTCTGAGCTGGACTTGCCCACATAACGTTACAATTGCCTGTTTGTCTGTTCTTAGTTTTTTTGTGATATGAATGATGTCATACTATGCTTATCGTACTATAAACTTCGTCTCTTTATCCTTAGTTGTCAATACAATGTGAAGAAATAGACAATACATTAGCAATTGTACATGGTCAGATGTTTGGAACCTGGTTTTATTATGTACTTTGCAATAAAATACAACTAATATTTTAGATGGGTTCACCAGAATAAGTTCTGTATATAGACCAAAGCTATTTTGTTTGGTTTTGCTGCCTCCTTAATATCTTCTATTCTGGTACTACTAATGTAAAAGCTTAACTTTTCAGCAAGATATGGAAAATGGTGGAACAGCCACCTTCTGAAGGTGGCGAGGCAAGTATAACCGCAATGTCAGCTCTTGCTGTAGTGGGTCAGTACCTGTCCACTAATAGTGCCAAAAGCATGTTCCTGCGTAATACTGGGTTGGTTGTTAAGGAAATCTCGTACAAACTGCCTCATGATCAAGATATGCAAGCTCAAAACAATGTTATATCTGTGCTCCAGACACGAGTCCATTCCCTAACAGAGACTCTTTGTGAAACAAGGAGAGACATTGTTTGATGTCGTCAAGATATGCATGGTTCTGAAACCAGACTATCAGACATTTGCTATGTTGTTCAGGAGCCTAGGAGAAATGAAGGCGAAGGTTATGGTGCTCCATCGGACAATACAGCATGAAAATAATAACAGTCAGGTCAAATGAACTGAGCTTCTAAACTTCTGGTGGTGCATTTATCTACTAGACTATTAACTTTTATGCCAACCTTCCTTTTGTTTTATAGTTGTAATTTGTTTTGGTGCGATACAAAATTTGTTCTTAACGTGCAGCCACCGGCTGAAGAAAACAGCAAGCCATTTTTGTATAGTGTAGGGTGTTCCCTATATTTGCACTGGTGGCGATCTTTGATGCCAAGTGGATGTAATCTGTGCAATCACCTTAATAGCCTAGCGTTAGTTTTGGGCTTATTTATTTCCTAGTCTTCTTTTACCCTATTTTGCTAGTGGCCGCAACAACCATGGGCCATATACGGACCATGGTAACCTTGACCCTGCTACGGGTCGTAGGATCCATGGGTCTCCTACAGGCCGTGGATAAATGGGCCTCCAACAGGGTCTTAGAATCGGTGGGCCTCGGGCCGTCGGATAAATGGGTCTATATGGGCCATAAACGGGCGTAATTGGTATCGGCCCAGCACGGTAATGGGCCATTAACAGGCCGGAGGATAGCAAAGGCTTAATTCTGTCACAGGCATAACGGGTCGTTAATGGGCCAGAATATAGGACGGGCTGGAAATGGCGCAACGGGTTAATAGGCCAGAAACAAGCCGACTCTTGCCACGGGCCAAATTTGGCCCATTAGGGGAACAGGCCAGTAGCGGGCCGAAAGTAATCGAGGGCCAGAAAGGAGTCCAAGAACGTATGGGCCGTCAGTAGGCCGAAAGCTAACATGGGCTAGAAACGGCCCATGTGAATCATGGGCCGTTAACGGGTACAAAGAAATTTACTATTCATTATGGGCTAGAGTCACCGTGGGCCTCTAAAGGGCCTAAAGATACGAAGGCCTCATATGGGCCGAAAGACGTCGTGGGCCATACATGGGCTGAAACTGAAACGGGCTGGTGTTATATTCGACAGCCCACATGACGTTGTTGGGCTGATTTCCATTAGGCCCTAACGGGTGTTACTGGGCCGTAAAATGGGCTATTTGCAAAGAGACCGTTAACAAGCTTTTCATGGGCTAGCCCGCTAACTTTTGACCAAGTCAAGCAGGCCGGCTTTGTAAGCTAAATGGGCCAATGGTGGGCCGCCGCACGTGTAGACATATCATAGGCGCCTATCTGACCCACTGACGAGCAGACACGTGTTTCCTCCGGCCAATCAGAATTTTACACATGGAAATTTCCCATTGGTCCGGGCTGTTAACGGGTTATCGGATCCAAAACCCGACCTGATAGCTTAACGGCGTCCTGTTATGGTGGATGCCACATGTCGGTCACCCTTGACGAAAGCACTTCTGTGATGCGCGATTTACCGTCATGGAAGTGGACACTTCCGTGATGATAATTTCGGTAATGTCATGGAACACTTCTATGACAGCACATGTATGACTATCTTGATTCTGTCATAAAATCGTCATGGGTGTACATGCATGACAAAAAACGCGACCTACTGTGATGCAGCTCTGTTAACTTTCCCCAAGCAGCATTTTGGTCATTTCATTGATTGCCTTGTCATCCAGACGCAGTTGACAGTGGCTCTATGGATCTTTGACATCACCAGTGTATGCACACATCAAGCCAGGCTGGCGGCTCAAAGGTATGATCCTCCAAGCGTCCCAGCAACGGACCTCGACATTGGTTAATCCATTAGCCAGCAAGGCCCTAACCTTTTAAAAGGTGGGCATATATTTAGCCCATTCAGCAGTGCTAAGCTGGTCCGGAAGTGGATGCTTTGGGCTAAGCCGGCAGTTGCGGAAACCCGACAGAGGATTTTCATCAGATGGAAACGTGTCTTGAAGTAAAACTAAGTCTGATTCCAGTCTTTAGGGTGATTGGGAAGTGTAGCAGAAGGGAATATAACATCTCTTCGTCTTTGGATTGAGATTCCACCAAGCTCTAAGTTGGGTCCATCGGTGAATTCAGTCTGGCGGTTCAAATAGTAATACTCTCTGAAAAGTTCAACACTGGGCTCTTCTTGAAGATATACTTCACAAAAGACTTGGAAGTTGCAGATATTGTAAACAGAATTGGGTCCAATATCTTGAGGGTGGAGCTGAAAGAAGTTCAGTACGTCGAGGAAGAATTTTGACCCGGGCGGTGAGAATCCCCAGTTTATATGATCAACAAAGATTATAACTTTGCCTTGCTTTGGTTGAGGTCTGGCTTCTCCTGGACCTGGAACCCGCCAGTGGATGACATGTTTTGCTGCCAATATACCTGTATGAACATACTCATTAAGAGTTTGTTCAGTGACAATTGAAGGAACCCAGTTGCACGAGGTGACGGTCTTAGTAATTTTTGTAACATAAGGCCTAAGAAGGAAATATTGGCAGGTTAAATTAGTAATGGAAATATCAGCTTTAGATAAATATTGGCGGTTTAAAAGGTTCAGAATTAAGCCAGCAGGCATTTGGCGGGTTAGAAAATCTCATTTAAGCCGCCCCCACGATAGTGATGGAGCGGTTCTGTACAGATCTGAAGTGGAGTAAAATTTCACCAAGTGTTGGATAAACAGGTTTTACAGGTTCCACTTGTAATTTTGGATCTACCGCGGTTCAGAAAATGAGAATAATTCTTAAACCTAAAACTACAGTAGTGGAAGAGCTCATGAGCTGAGATTGAATCTTGGACAGTGGGGCTGCATCTGTGGTTGGAATACAATGCTAAACTATTACCACGCGACATCAGTACATTTTTTAGATCAAATTAAGCTTTCTAGAAGGGGACTATGATGAACGGTGAAGAACACCGATGAGCGGCCAAAACCCTAATGCAGATTTGGTATAAGGGGAGATGAGAACTTACTGATGATGATGAATAGTGGAGGTGTGCCGCAGTTCTCTGGTTCGTTTAGGTTGATGCAGTGGTCAGAGTGGATGTCGTTGAAGGAGGACGGCAGCGGCGGAGCTCGGGTCGGAGTGGAGTCGCGAGGAGGAAGAAGATGCAGAGGCATGGGTAAAAAGTAAAAAAGAGGGCCCCATGTCCCTATTTATAAGGAGGTGATAAGATGGCATGCATAGGAATCGAAGAGGCAAAATTATTATGATAAAATGTTGGCGCCTCGATTCACGGGAAGCCCATTAAGATAAAGATCCGTTGAGATATTCTGGGCCTTGTGCGGAATTAATGCACATGACGTCATGGCGGTTTACAATGACTCTGTTTATGTGATGTCATGGCAGGTTACATCGGTCTAATGAAGATTTGACACAGATGCATTTCTGCTAAGGTAAAAAGTGAAGATTGATGTGAACAAGTTCAAATCAACCTGGGGCCTAATGTTGGAGATATAACTCCGAGGTATAACCCACCCAGGAGGGACCAGGTTACACCGATGGTGGTTTAACATGAAGAAAGTCCACAAAGGCACAAGGAGAAGTTTGAAGACGTCGGCTCTTGGAGGTAGGCCTGGTGAAGGCCCAAGACCGGGGCCTATGAACCGCCGAAGGAAGACTTGCTCCGTAAGGCATGACTAGTTAGAAACCGAGTCGGTCATGTTGTGTGAGCCGGTCGGGACTCTGTAAGCGCCAGGTCCCAACCTGTGTATATAAAGGTGAGACCCGGTGGCGGGTTAACTCAAGAGACAAGTAATTGAGAACTAGGTCAAGCGTATTCCCTCCCTTGTAATCGAAACTTAAGCAATACAACTAGAGCAGGACGTAGAATTTTACCTCCACCGTGAGGGGCCGAATCTGGGTAAACTCCTTGTGTCCTTTGTCCCGTTCAACCCCTTCAAGCTAACGTAGTTGCGATGGCTCCACACCTAAGTCCTTTCACTAGGGCATCTACTATGACAAATCCATGACAGTCTTCATGGCTTGCGTCACCACAACCTCATGAGGTTGAGAACCTGCATAGAAATCTCCGCTCCTAAGGAGGCAGCCTAGGAAGGCCGCTCCTCCGGAGGTCATGATGTCGCCCGCGTCGCGACGGTCTTGTCTTGTTGGTGTTGTAGATGGGTCGTACTAGGCCGTCGATGGAGCCACGCCGTGGGCCACAGGCAGGCAAGTCTGAGTACCCTGGTTCCCAAAACAATGACACACGTGCCACGTCTCAATAACCAAGCAGCTGAGGATTTGGCTAAGATGGGCTCCACTCAGAAGGCAATGCCCAAGAATGTTATCTTAGAGCACCTACACTCACCCACGATCAAGGAAGACCCTTTTGTGGTAGAGCCCCTGCAACCAGTCAGTCCTTCTAACCCAAGTGAAGTAGACATCCCTGCAGTAATCGACCTGGTCCAAGAGATCCTCGTTATCACTCTCGAATGGACTGAGCCGTATCTGGTGTACCTGCTCAAGCATGAGCTCCCAGAAGATGAAGTCGATCCAGAGCTTTCACTATCATGGGAGATCAGTTGTACAAGAAAAGCACCACCGGGGTCACTCAGCGATGCATTCACCGGAGGAAGGACAACAAATTCTGTAGGAGATTCACTCAGGAAGATGTGGACACCATGCATCCTCTCAGACCTTGGTCGCCAAAGCATTCAGAGCCGGGTTCTATTGGCCCCGAGCCAATGAGGTTGTCCGAGATATAGTTGATCACTACGTTGGGTGCCAGTTCTACGCGAATCAGTCGCCAAGTGAGCGTCCACTCTGAAGACTATTCCCCTCACTTGGCAGTTCGCCATCTGGGGACTTGACATGGTCGGCCCACTCCGGACCGATGCGACTGGTTTCACGCTCCTATTGGTGGCGGTTGATAAGTTCACCAAGCGGATCGAGGCCAAGCCAATAAATAAGTTGGACTCGGCCACTGTCATTCAGTTCATCAAAGAGATAATCTTCAGATTCGGGGTACCTCATAGCATCACCACCGACAACGGATCTATCTTCGACTTGGATGAGTTCCGTGAGTTTTGCTACACCCAAGGCACTTGGGTTGATTACGCCTCTATGGAGCACCCGCAGTCGAATGGGTAAGCCGAGCGGGCAAACAGACTGATACTCCAAGGTGTCAAGCCTCGCCTCATGCACGACTTAAAGCATGCGGCGGGGGCCTGGGTAACCGAGCTTTTGTCGGTCTTGTGGGGCATGTGGATGACCCCGAATTGATCCACCAGCCGCACCCTGTTCTTCATGGTATATGGGTCAGAAGCGGTTTTGTCGAGTGACTTGCTCCATAACTCCCCTCGATTGGATCTTTACTTAGAAGCTAAAGTTGAAGAGGCAAGGCAGGACGTCCTAGGTCTCCCAGAGGAGGAACGGGAGCTGGCGCTCATAAGATCAACCTTGTACCAACAAGACCTGCGCCGCTACCATGATCGGCATGTTAGAGGGTGCTTTTTAGGAAGGAGACTTGGTCCTCTGAGTGGATCAATAGAATCCTCACAAATTGGCACCCCCTTGGAATGGGCCATTCGCCATATCGAAGGTCCTGCATAATGGAGCATACCTACTTTACAACTTTGCCAAAGAAACAGAAGAGCCCAGAGCTGGGAACGCGGATCTGCTCCGCAAGTTTTAACTTAAAATGAAAATTTCTCCTTTGTAATACTTAGTCCGAATGAACTTAAATGATTAAAGTCTTGATTTTCCCATATATATTCTAGTTCGACCTACAGTCGCTTTTTGACTCAGGTGACTAACTGCATTCGAAAACTAACACACCCCTAGTGGGTGAAGATAGGAGAGGGCTTTAGCTACGAAGCTGCTTTCGCCTAAGTTAAAAAACAATCCAAGTGAGGATCTACTCCACACTCGGGAACTTAGCTGCAAACCTGCTTTCGCCTAAGTTAAAAAACAATCTGAGTGAGGATCTGCTCCACACTCAGGGGCTTAGCTGCAAACCAGCTTTCGCCTAAGTTAAAAAACAATCCAAGTGAGGATTTGCTCCACACTCGGGGGCTTAACTGCGAACCAGCTTTCTCCTATGTTAAAAAAACAATCTGAGTGAGAATCTGCTCCACACTTGGCGACATAGATGTGAACCAGCTTTTGCCAAAGTTAAAAAACAATCCGAGTGAGGATCTGTTCCACACTCGGGGGCTTAGTCGCGAACCTGCCTTCGGCTAAGTTAAAAAAACAATCCGAGTGAGGATCTACTCCACACTCGGGGGATTAGCTGTGAACCAACTTTCACCTCAGTTAAAGACAACCAGAGTGAGGATCTGCTCCACAGTCGGGGGCTTAGCTGCGAGCCAGCTTTCGCCTAAGTCAAACAAAAGCATAGAAAGCAAATGAGTTCACGAAGGAGCCCAAATCAAATATTCGATCTGTCCGAATATTTCGAGCAAAAGTAAAACAAGCCTAAGGCTTGGCAAAGTATTCAATTACAGCAACCACCTAGCATTCTGGGGCAAATTTAACCAAATGTTCTAAGCATCAGGCTGAGGGCCGGCTGGCTCAACGAAGGTCTCCAGATCGATCCCGTCAGTGATGCGTGTGGTAGCTTCTGCAAAGGTCTCCATGGAATCCTCATACTTGAGGTTCTTCTTGTTCATCACCCAGAGGCCCTTCAGCTTCTCCTCGTCTACGTTCTTGCAATGAACAAGGATGAGTGACAGCACCATGTCAGGACGATCTGAGCAGCCAACTTCTTCCAAGCTTTCACCCGGGCAGGGACTTCATTCAGCCCCGTCATTACCAATTCCAGGTCCATCTAAGTCTCCTAACCCGGCTGCAGCTCCTTATCAATCTGACCCAAAGCGCCTCTCGTCCGAATGATATAGCCCAAGGCATTCTCCAGGCAATCTTCCAGCCGTAGGATGGCAAGGGCGCTTTGTCAGCGACGAGTGACCTCGAAGGCTCCCAATCCCTCCCAAGCCTCTCTAGCTCCAGATCCATGTTATAGCAGTGCTCTGATGGAAAGGAAACAGTACATGAGTAAATGATTGGGAAAAAACTTAGCGACATATGGATTCCATCCGGCCAAGGAAAAACTTACCAACAAGCTTCTCACTAAACTCAATGCAGAAATCCTCGATGTACGACTCCAAGGCATTCTTCTTCCCAGTCAGTTTGCGACCTTCTCCTCCAACGTGTGCTTCTCCCGCGCAAAGGCAACGGCTTGATATTTGCATTTCTTCTTCCATTCAGAAGATTCGTGTCGGATTTCGGGTTCCGCAAACCCTTGAGAGGTTCAAACTCTAAGGTGCGTGCGGAGATCTCAACCTACCCAACCTGCTACTCGTGAAACCTCACAGCCTAGCACGTCGAGCTCAAAGGGAAAGAGAGACACGACAATTTATCCTGGTTCGGGCCACCTTGCGGTGTAATACCCTACTCTAGCTTTGTGGTGGATTGCCTTGAGGGGCTGAGGATGAACTAGTACAATGGTTGAACAGCCTCAGGAGGTGAGGTGTTCTTGAGCTCAAGTGAGCTGGTGAGATAGTAAGGGTGGAATTGACTCGATGGATCCGGCCCGGTTCTCTCCCCTCTATGGTGGTGGCTAGGTCCTATTTATAGTGGACTTTGGTCCTCTTCCCAAATGTTGGCGGGAAGAGATCCCACAACTGCCAGATTTAAAGAGAGACAACAAGTACATCCTATCCTTACTAAAGTGGTCTAAGCCTGCAAAAGCCTCTGGTCGTGACGTTCTAGTGGGCTCGGCGATGACCTCCGTCCTGCCGTCCTGGCGGTCTTGGTCTTGTTGCACCAGAATGGAAACCTTTGGTTGGTTCCTCGGGCATCCACGCTTGCTGCTTGCCTCCTTTGCACCGAAGAGGAAACTGGTACACTGGGCCCGCTGGCACTCGCCTGGCCTTGGTCGTCATGGCTCATGTCATCTGAGCCTCATGAGATGCACCTTGCATGGAAATCTCCGCTCCTTGGGAGCCAGCCTGAGGAGGCCGATCCCCTTGGAGGTCTTGGTGTCGTCCGCCTCGCGAGGGTCTTGAGTTGTTGATGCTGAAGCTAGGCCTTACCAGGCCATCGATGGAGCCACGCCGTGGGCCGCAGGTAGGCATGTCTAGGTACCCCCATATCTAGAACGCCGACAGTAGCCCCCGGGCCCAAGGCGCGCTCGGACTTGGCTTCTAGGCGAAGCCAAAGGGCAAGTGTGGAACACCACAGGCCCTAACCACCTGCGGCCTTGGACGACGTGTGGCAATTTGATGGGACGTGGGCGTCTCCACTTCCCCATGCTGCCTCGGCAACCGTTCGACTTCACAATTTGATGCTGCATGTAGAGGATCATCATTGCGCGAGGTCGTGGAGGCCGGCGGTTGGCCTCCCTCTTGGCTATAAATGAGGGGAGGGGCAGATCCCCCCTTCGCTCATCTCTTCCTTCGTCTTCTCGCTGCTCGTCCCTCCATCTTCTCCACCTCGCCGTTGCTTCCATGGTGCCAACGAGGAGATTCTCAGCTGCTAATAAGGGGAAGGCTCCTAAGGAGGGGCTAGCTTCTCCACCACCCAAGAGGGCATGCGACCGTCCCCGCAAGCACGCCACGACCCTGGCGGTGGCCCTCAGGGGGCGCGGGAGCACATATTCGAGGGTTGGTGTCTCCCTTGGTGTCCGTGGTGGTGCTTCTTCTCACGGCGGGGGCCACCGGCCACGGGGCAGCCCCCGTGACAAGGGGAGGCGCGCTATGGTTGCTCGCCCTCCTCAACCGCGCTTCTCCTTGCTGGATGTGCTCCCGGAGTTCGTGGTGTGGTTGGAGAGACCCTATGGCACCTTGTTCCGGCTTCCGTGCTTCTTCATCGGTGAGCTGGTGACCTTGGGGCTTGATGGCCTATGGCTGCAGGCCGACGTCTGCTGCAACAGGGCCTCGTGGGTGGGAGCCCAGGTTGCCACCGCGGGCAGCATGGTCCTGACCCGCGGCTGTCAGGCGTTCGCCCGCGCATGAGGCCTAAGCGGGAGGTGCACCCTCCACTTCAATTACGATGCCTGGCGACCCTCTTCTTGAGGGTGTTCAGGGAAGACGGCCGTCGCGCGGGGTGCTGCCCAGAAGACGGCAGCGACGATGATCTTGGCCTTGACGAAGGCCGTGCCGGCTGCGGGGGTGAGCTTGGCCTTGACGACGTCCACTCCTCCTCCCGCAACGGTAGTTCTTCCTCGGGTGAGAGCTCGAGCAACAGCGGCTGCGATCACCCTTCGTGTTGCCGAGCTCGGATCGAGGGAGGCAGCATATCCTCTCACAGCCACGCCCCGGTGAAGCAGGAGGAGAGCCCGGCCTGAGCTCGGGGCCGCCGAACTTGGACTCAAGACCTGTCACGGCCTTGCGGGCCGCTTTTGTTTAACCTTTCCTTTCTTCTGCAATTTGAGAAAAGTAGGGTGCCCCGCTAGGGTGCGTAATGAACTATGGCAGTTATGCCCCTTTATGTTATGCTTATTATCTTAATGTTGTGCCATGATGTCTGTATTCTAGGTAGGGAAGGGTAGGATAACTTAGCTTGACATGCTTGCGGTAGCTTCCCACCTCACGAGGGCAAGACCCTTGACACCTGACGAAGCCCCCATTCCTGGTGACTCGGGGGGCCCTGGTCTCGGGAGGTGTTTAAGGTCTCGGGATACGTTGTAGATCTGCTGCAGGGATGTTTAAAGAAAAAAGAAAACCTGACGAGCACCTCATTCCTCCTTGCGCGAGCTCCCTGTCATAGGTTAGATGTGGCTTAATGCACCGCGTTGCGCTGCCCGAGGGGCACAGACATGAAGGGGTGCTGGTGCCCATGAGCTTGATCGAGGGCTCCTTGCTAGGATAGTAAAGCCGAAGCACTGGGCAACGGGGTTCGGCGAGGTGTGCTTGTGCGAGGGCGGGCCCATGCACACACACCTGCCTAGGCCCCACACGCGAGGCGCGCGAGGAAGAGCGATGGGAAACTGTCACTCCTTCCTGGCCTAGGCTAAGAACGAACAAAGCGAGAGGGGAGAAAATCCAACTTGGCAAACAAAAGCATGAAAACTCCTATTTCCATTAAATATCACTAAAAGATTATGAATCAACTGCGGAAAGCAAATGAACAGCTGCGTCTGGCACCTAGTCTAGTCTTCTCACCAGCGTGGAGCTAAGTGCTGCCACTAGGACATGGGAGGGAGCCCCCGTGAGGCCCCAGGGCGGCTCTCAGGAGACTCCGGGGCATGTACAGCCCCACTCATTATTACGTGAGAGTGTCACGAGTAGAGACCTTCATAGGCCGGGGCCTTGATTCATGGGTAGAACTTCCGGAGGTGCTAGATGTTCCAGGCGTTCTGGATGGGGATCCCATCATGTGTCTCCAGGCGCGCGGTGCCAAGCCTGGAGACACAGGCAATCCTAAATGGGCCCTCCCACATGGGAGAGAGCTTGTGCAGCCCCTCCCTGGAGAGCACCCGCCTCAGGACGAGATCGCCCACCTCCAACGTCCCGGGGCGGACGCTGCGGCAGTGGTACCGCCGCAGCGCCTACTGGTACCTTGGCGCTCGGAGTAAGGCTTGATGGCGGCATTCCTCCCCGGCATGAGATCCATCCCCCATGTGGTGTCCTTATGTGCCTCGTCGAACGCTAGGACCCGCGTGGAGCGATGCTTGACCTCGTGTGGGAGAACCGCTTCAGCTCCGTAGACGAGGAAGAATGGTGTCTCACCCGTCGCCTTGGTCGCGGTGGTGCGGATGGACCACATCACGGACTGGAGCTCATCGAGCCAGCCCCTGCCGTAGGCCTCGAGCTTCTTCTTGAAGGTCTTGCCATGAGGCCTCTCAAGACTTCTGCGTTGGCGTGCTCGGCTGGTCGTTGCTCCTGGGGTGCACCACTGAGGCGTAGCATATCTGCATTCCAAGGTTAGCACAGTATGTTTAGAAAAGGTTGCTAGTGAACTGTGAGCTGTTGTCGGTGATGATGCGATTAGGAACCCCAAACTGGCTCATGAGGCCCTTGATGAACTTGAAGGCGGACCCGGCTGGGATGGTGCGGACGACTTCTACCTCCGCCCAATTGGTGAACTTGTCGATGGTGACATAGCGGTAGCGGTACCCCCCTGGCGCTCAAGGAAACGGCCCCAAGATGTCCAGCCCCCAAACCGTGAATGGCCACATGAGTGGGATAGTCTGGAGGCCCCGCGCTGACTGGTGGATCAGCTTGGCTTGGAACTGGCAGGCTTCTCATGAGCGCACCAACTCGGTGGCGTCGTTGAGTGTCGTGGGCCAATAGAATCCACTGTGGAACACCTTGCCCACGAGGGTGCGTGATGAGAATGGTGTCCGCAGTCCCCACCATGTATGTCCGCCAGCAGCTCGAGCCCCTGCTCTCTGGAGATGCATCGCAAAGAAACGTCATTGGGCCTTTTGCGGTACAACTCACTGTCCCGGATGCAATACATGGTGGCCTGACGAGCCACACGCTGGGCATCCTCCTCCTTATCTGACAAGGTCCCCTGAAGTAGGTACGTCTTGAACTCCTCGGTCCAGCACCCCTCCTGAGGCTCGAGCACGAGGAGCAGGTGGGCCCCTAAGGATGGGCCGCATGCCGGGGTGCCTGTTGCTGGTGCTTGGGGTAGGTCCTCCTGAGGTGATGCTAGTGTCGCGGTGGGGGGAGCCGCTGACGGCTTGAAGAGTCGTTCTTCGAACACTCCTAGCTCCTTAGGTAACTGCCTGGATGCCCTCTTGGCGATGTCGTCTGCCTCCCTGTTCATGCCTCGCGGCATGTGCTGCAATTCCAAGCCCAAGAATTGTTTCTCCATTTTGCGTAACTCTTCCAGGTATGCTTCCATGTGCTCATCCTTGGGGACATACTCTTTGTTGGAGAAGTTGATGAGGAGCTGGGAATCGCTGCTGATGGTGAGGTGCTTCACTCCCAGCGCCGCCGCGACCCAGAGGCCGGCAAGTAGACCTTCGTATTCCATGATGTTGTTGGAGACCTTTTCGCCCTGCTGGAAATAGAGTTGTACAGCGTAGAAGAGCTTGTCCTTGACAGTCGAGATGAGGACGGCTCCAGCCCCCGCGCCTTGTCGTGCAGACGCGCCATCGAAGTACATGATCCACCCATCTGGTGCCTCGTCTCCAGGCAAGAGGGAGTGGTCCTCGCATATTCCACGGTCAGGGACGTCAATACACTCTGCCACGAAATCTGCAAGGGCCGCGCCCTCGATGACCCTGGTGGTGCTGAACTCGAGCTGGAATGCCTGAAGCTCGATATTCCACTCTGCAACCCGTCCGGCAGCGTTAGGACTCCGGAGTACCCTCTCCAGTGGGTAGGCTGAAATGACCTTGATGGGGTAACCCTGGAAGTACTGGTGCAGTTTTAGGGAGGCAACGAGGAGTGTGAGCAAGAGCTTTTGGGGCATGGGGTAGTGCGCTCGCGCCTCCCATAGCATCATGCTAACGAAGTAGACCGGATGCTCGACGAGGGAGGAGGCATTGGTGAGGTCTTGTGTTTCTTGAGAGTGCTGATCTTCAGGTGTCTCATCGCCCGCCGCATCAGCCGCGACCTCATGAGCTTTGGCCTAAGGAGCCCCTCCGGCTAGAGGGTTGGCTTCAACCTCAGGAGGGATATTGGCTGTCAGGTTAGCTGAAGCCTTAGGAGCACCATCCTAAGGCTGTTGCGCTTCGCTTGGTGACCGGGTGCCCTGCTAAAGTGTCACGCCCAATATGCGACCCTATCCAAAAGGAACTCGAAGGTCCCACCAAGGATAGACCCGCATATTGAAACGATTTAGCAAGGTGGATATCATTACATCAACATTACATAATAGATGGGGATACATACATAAGGCATACAATGCCACACGAATACAACATCACAATACATAAGAGCATCATCCGACTACGGATGAAACACAAACAGAAACTCAAAAGACATCCACCCTGCTAGCCCAGGATGCCGACCTGGAACCTATCCCTGATCGAAGAAGAAGCAGAAGAAGTACTCCAAAACAAGCAAACATCGCTCTCGTGTCATGATCATCGCAAAACCTATACCTGCAACTGTTGTTGTAGTAATCTGTGAGCCACGAGGACTCAGCAATCCCATTACCATGGGTATCAAGACTAGCAAAGCATAATAGGAAAGGAAGGGGTAAACTGGTGAGGTTGCAGCAGCGACTAAGCATGTATGGTGGCTAACATACGCAAATAAGAGCGAGAAGAGAGCAAATGGAACGGTCGTGAAGCTAGCAATGATCAAGAAGTGATCCTGAACTCCTACTTACGTCAATCATAACCCAGAAACCGTGTTCACTTCCCGGACTCCACCGAAAAGAGACCATCACGGCTACACACTCGATTGATGCGTTTTAATTTGGATCTGGTGTCAAGTTATCTACAATCGGACATTAACAAATTCCCATCTGCCTATAACAGCAGGCACGGCTTTTGAAAGATTATACCCTGCAGGGGTGCCCCAACTTATCCCATGATAAGCTCTCGCGATCAACGAAGGATATACCTTCTCCCAGGAAGACCCGATCAGACTCGGAATCCCGGTTTACAAGACATTTCGACAATGGTAAAACAAGACCAGCAAGACCGCCCGCTGTGCCGACAAATCCTGATAGGAGCTGCACATATCTCGTTCTCAGGGCACACCGGATGAGCAAGACGACGGGTTGGCATAGACCCTGGTTGCCCAGGGGGCGCCGGACATTGCTCGGTTTGGACCAACACTTAGACAAGCATTGGCCGGGGGGGGCTAAAATAAAGATGACCCTCGGGTTAATTACTCCCAAGGGAAATGTAGGTGATGGTGAGGCAAATGGTAAAACCAATGTTGGGCCTTGCTGGAGGAGTTTTATTCAAAGCGAACTGTGAAGGGGGTCCCATAAATCACCCGACCGCGTAAGGAACGCAAAATCCGGGAACATAACACCGGTATGACGGAAACTAGGGCGGCAAGAGTGGAACAAAACACCAGGCATAAGGCCGAGCCTTCCACCCTTTACCAAGTATATAGATGCATTAATAATATAAGAGATAGTGTGATATCCCAACCAAAATCCTGTCCACCATGAAGCAATCTTCAACTTCACCTGCAACTAACAACGCTATAAGAGGGGCTGAGCAAAGCGGTAACATAACCAAGCAGTGGTTAGCTAGGAAGGGTGTCAAAGGTTAGAGGTTCATGGCAATTTGGGAGGCTTCATGAGCAAAAGATAGGTAACGCAGCATAGCGATAGAACGAAGCAACTAGAAGAAGAACGAGTCCATGAAGAAGATGAAGCCACAAAGACGAACCAAGCGTAGACGAACGAATCCTCACGATCGCAACGAAACGGGAACTATCGAGAAGAAGCACACAACAAGGTAAACACACCACACATGAACAAGGCATGATGCACAACAAGCATGATGCATGACAAAGCTACATGAAGCTACTCATGGCAAGAGATGATGCAAACAAGAACAACACAACAAGGCAAGTTTAAATGAGGCCGGAAACAACATATAACAATTCCGGTAAGTCCTCATATGCAAATTTCGAAGTTGGTCCAGATTTGAATAAACCTTATGTTCAAGTTGTTAAACATCAAGTTAAAATGCACAAAGATGATCTACACGAGATTCTAGTCAAGTTACATATAAAGTTCATTTAATTCGGAGCTACGGCCTAGAAGATATGAGCAAAACAAGTTAAACATGGCATTGATGCAAAATGCATACAAACATCAAGTAAACACCTCAAAACAAGGATTCAACATGATAACATGAAGCTACATGCAAAACTAAGCAAGTTTAATATAGAGCACACTCAAAATGGAGCAACGGTTCAACACCCACACACTATACAAGTTATAGCAACAATCTGTCCAAAACAGCAACTAGGCATATTGCAAGCATCAAAACAACATGCTACAGGACCTCAACATGAAAACAAAAGACATGGGCATGATGTACAGGTAAAGCATAACAAAACATGAACACTGAGCTATCTCCAGAAATCACTAGAAAATGCTCAAACACACATGGCAAGATTGCAAATAATAACAATTCAGACTTTGCAGAAAATAACATCAGGTTGCAATGTTTAGAGCTATAAAACAACATGTTATAGGAACTTATCATGGCAAACAAAGGCATGGAATGAATCTGCTAAATGCATAGATCAAATGTCCTTTAGTGACCATGAGCCAAAAAGGATCAGAAAATATGATGGCACCCATGTAAACATGGCAAGTTATATTACAGATTCATACATGGCAGAAACAACGATAAGTAGGCATGTAGATGAGCTTGTACCACTCACCACAGAGCAATACATGGCATGGCAAGGCAACCAACAGTAAGAAGGCATGTTTGTGAAGCTAAGCATGGCAAGAGCAAGTTCATAGGGTGCATGGATCACTAGCAAAACACATGGAAACAACTGAACATAATGTTAACAGGCTGACAACAATATTATCAAGCAACTTTGAAGCAGGATATGAACAAGCTACACAAGCTATAATTGCAACCAGGGGCATGAACGGATAGAGAATGACATGTAGACCAAAACATATTTAGTGAACATCTCCAGATTATGCATAGAATGACTTGTAGCAGCAGGTTTACATAGCATCACGAAATAACAGATTCAGCTTATCAAAACAGTAACATCAAGTACCCTACTTAACAAGCTCGATTCACTCACCACAAGTCATTTCATGACAAGATAAGCATAGCATCATCAAGAAGACATGTTTATGAAACAAACCAAGGCAAGAACAAGTTCATAGCATGCAAGAATCAACTACAACAACCTTGGAAAAATTGAATAACACGTAAACAATCTACTAGGAAACATTTTGAAGCAAAAGTAGAGCACGAAAATGACATGCTAGACTACTCCATAATTGCAACCAAAGGCATGAATGGATAGATAAAAATCATATGTTCAAAACATCCTTACTGAAGTATCTCAAAATATGCATGGATCTCTCTGTAGCATCATGTTTACATGGCATCAAAATAACAGCAGAACAGAGACTAAATCAGCAACATCACGATGCCTAGTTTGCATGCTTGTGCTAGTCACCACATTGATCACCAAAATGGCATGACATAGATCAAAACACATGTAGACATCAACCTCATAGGATGCACACATCAATCATGGCAAAAATGACAAATGAGTATGTTATAATAGTTTCAGCAGATTAACATCACGAAGCACTCTTGCAATAATGATTCAGGCATCAAGATGACCTCAAATGAATATGATGCAATGGAATGAAATGAAATACTCATTGAGACGAACAATTTGATATGCTACACGCACAAAACGGAGCTATGGATACAGAGATACGATGCGATGAACATGGCATGATAATGTTGCAGATTCGGGGACTTAGTGGAATTTTCTGGAAAAAAAAACAGGCGGGCGCGTTTTAACTAAATACCGCGCAGGGCGAGGGATAGGGCGGTCAGAGGCTCACCTAGTGGGCTTCGGCCCATTGAGGAAGGAGAGGTGGTACGGGCCGGCTGGCGAGCTGGGCTGGGCCTCGAGGAGGCCGGCGCGCTGGGCC
>NC_041387.1:456500772-456508787 GCF_002162155.2 Triticum dicoccoides | reverse complement strand
TGGGCCGGGGCGCTGGGGCCCACGTGGCCGGCGCGGTCAACGACGGCGCGGGTCGCGCGTTTGGTCGGGGACGGGGTCGAGGAGGACCCTGACGGCAGCGCGACGGCGGATCTCCGGTGGGCGGCGATGGAAGACAACCCCGGCGGGGCGAGGCAGGCGGATCCGGGCACGGGCCTATTGGATCCGATGGTTGGCACCAGATCGGGGCACGACGGGCCTCGGGCGGCGCGACGAGGCTGGAGGAGGGGCGAGGTCACCGGCGACAGGGAGGCGCGAAGCTGCGCCATGGCAACGGAGGCGCGTTGGGGGTGGCGCACGGGAGCCCGACGGACGAGCAGCGGCAGAGGAGCTCCTGGGCGCGCAGTGGAGCTCGTGCTCCGGCAAACGAGCACGGCAGCGGCGGAGGAGGCTGGCGGCAGCGGCTCCGTGGCGCGGGGCACCGGAGGCGCTAGGGTTGCGGGGCACGGCGACGGGCTCCTTCGGGCCCGGTTCGGCCGAGGCGGGCCAGATCCGGGCCCTGCGGGCCGCGGTGGCGGAGGCTGAGGGGGAGGCGACGTGAAGGCTTGGGAGTGGCCTGGGGCGCCGGATGGTGGTGGCTGCGCCAATCGGGGTGCGCCAAGTGTCACGGTGGAGGTGGAGGGCGCCGGAATCGAAGGGGAAGGTGGGAGGTGACGGCAGCTGATGATTGGGACGGCGCGGAAATCAAGGAGAGAGGTTAGGGCTGACAAAAATGGCAAGGGGGGCTGCTATTTATAGAAAGAGGGGTTAGGGTTGGGGGTTTGAGGCTGTTTCGGAGCCGTTCGATCTCGATCGGACGGTCCGGAACGGAGGGGGGTTAGGTAGGTGGGCTAGGCTAACTAGTGGGCTGTGAAGAGGGGTTGGGCTGAGAGAAGAGAAGAGGAAAGCAGCCCGGCAGGGTTTTCGGAGACCGAAAACGTCCGACGAACATACCGACTATATCGCGGTTATATATTTAACGGTTGGGCAGTCAAACGAACTCCGAATGCGACGAAATTTGGCAGGCGGCCTGTCTACACTATAATAAGACCGCATGCCAACTCTCACCCCATTCCGAGAACATTTTTATGCCACTTATAAAATATATTTCGGAGGTGCCGCGGGCGCGTGTGAGTGTGTCTGGACTCCGAACGGACAACGGAGAGAATCGGCGGAACCCGAACGGATGCAAGTTTTGAAAAACATGCAGATGAAATGCAGATGATGACATGGCAAAATATAACACGCAAGCAAATGACATGGCAATGACGGCAAATAACTGGCAGACACCTGGCGCATCGAATCCGGGGCGTTACATAAAGATCCTTGATCGGGCGCTCTTCTCTTAGCGCCACCAGAGCGGCGCTGGAGGAGTGAGGGGTGGCGGCCAAGTAGAGTACCAAGGGCTTGAGAGGGCGCGGCGCCACCATCACCGGTGGGCTGGTCAAGTATCTCTTGAGGTCTTGAAATGCCACATCAGCTTCAGGGGTCCACTCGAATGACCCCTTCCTTTTCATTAACTTTAAGAACGGGAGGGCGCGTTCCCCTAGCTTGGAGATGAAGCGCCCCAGCGAGGTCACGCAGCCCGCTAGCTTCTGCATCTCCTTGAGCGTCTACGGCGGGCTCATGTCTTCTATGTCCTTGACTTTTTCCGGGTTGGCCTCGATCCCTCATTGCGACATTAGGAAACCCAGTAGCTTGCCAGAGGGGACTCCGAATATGCTCTTCTTAGGATTGAGCCGCATGTCCACCTTGCACGGGCTGGCAAACGTTTCCTTCAGATCTTCAATTGGGGTCTTTGCCTCCCGAGACTTCACCACCATGTCATCGACGTAAGCCTCAACGCTCCTCCCGAGTTGCCAGCCGAGGGCAATGTGCATCAGCCGCTGGAAGGTAGCCCCAGCGTTACGCAGTCTGAAAGGCATGCAGGTGTAGCAGTACACCCTGCAGGGGGTCAGGAATGCTGTCTTCTCTACATCTTGTACTGCCATCTTGATCCGGTGGTAGCCCGAAAAGGCATCCAAGAAGCACAACAAGTCGCACTCGACGGTGGAGTCGATGATCTGGTCGATGCACGGAAGTGGGAAGGGGTCTTGAGGGGAAGCCTTGTTGAGGTTGGTGAAGTCGACACACATGCGCTCCTTCCCTCCTTTCTTGTGGACGATAACTGGGTTCGCCAGCCACTCCGGGTACCGCACCTCCCGGATGACTCCAGCATCCTACAGCTTGCGGGTTTCTTGGACGATGAACGCTTGCTTCTTAGTGGACTGTCGTCGGACCTTCTGCTTCACTGGGCGCATGTTTGGGCACACCCTCAGGTGATGCTCGATTATTCCCCTTGGGATCCCAACCAGGTCCTTGGGGTCCCATGCGAACACTTCCTTGTTGGCGCGCAAGAAGCTAACCAACGCTTTCTCTTGATCCGGAGGGAGGCCGGCTCCTATGGTGAAGGTGGCGCCCGACGCCCCATCCTCATAAACTAGCACTTGCTTCATCTCGGCTTGGTCTTGGGAAAACAACTGCTTCTTCTTGGGTGGTGCTTCCCCCGAAGCCTCGGGGCCCCCCTTCTCACTCGATTCCACGGACGCCACAGTCCTGAAGGCGAGCTTGAGGGCCTGCAGCGCGTCCTTGGTGTCTCCCATCACCGTGAGGACACCGCTGCTGCCTGGCATCTTCATGAGATTGTAGGTTGGGTGAGTTGCCGCCATGAACTTGGCCAGGGCTGGGTACCTGAGGATGGCGTTGTATGGCAGGCCGATCCGGGCGATGTCGAAGTTGATGAGCTCGGTGCAGTAGTCACTAGGGAGAACCGCCTCTGCTCCATAGACCATGAAGAAATGTTGTAACCTGTAGACCTGTTGGGAGTAGTATTGATACTCCATATCACAGAAGGTAACTCTTCCACCCAACAACCCGACGTCCTCTGCAACGAACCATAAGCCGGGGCTTGATGCCTCTCAGAATTTCTTGATTGGCTCTTTCAGCTTGGCCATTGGACTAAGGGTGAGATACTGACAAAACATCAAGTCGAATATGCTCACGTTGACAAAATTATTTCATAGCACCCTTGGACAGATTAGTGCCATTATCAGTTATGATGCTGTGGGGAAAGCCAAAGCAAAAAAATCACATTTTTAATGAATTGAATCGTTGTTGCCGCGTCACACTTACTGACCGGCTCTGCTTCAACCTACTTTGTGAATTTGTCAACCGCCACCAAGAGGTGGGTCTTTTTATCTTTAGACCTTCTGAAAGACCCAACCATATGAAGCCCCCAGACTGCAAACAACCAAGTAATTGGAATCATCCTCAATTCTTGAGTCGGCACATGAGCTCGTCATGAAAATTTCTGACAACCATCACATTTACTGACCAAATCCTTTGCATCAGCATGAGCCATCAGCCAATAAAATCCGTGACGAAACGCTTTGGCCACAAGGGATTTTGAGATGGCATGATGACCACAATCTCCCTCATGGATCTCACGAAGAATCTCACAACCTTCCTTAGGAGAGACGCAACGCTGAAACGCCCCAGTGACACTGCGATGGTGTAACCCACCGTTGGCAATTGTCATTGACTTAGACCGCCGGGTTATCTGCCTGGCCAAAGTTTCATCCTCAGGTAACTCGCCCCGGGTCATGTAAGCCAAATATGGTACTGTCCAATCTGGGATAATGTGAAGAGCTGCCACCAATTGTGCCTCCATGTCAGGGACAACCAGATCTTCCTCTGTAGGCAACTTGACAGAAGGGTTATGCAGAATATCCAAGAAAGTATTAGGTGGCACCGGCTTATGCTACGATCCCAACTGGCTTAAAGCATCAGCCGCCTCATTTTTCCTGCGATCAATGTGCTCTACTTGATAACCCATGAAGTACCCAGCAATAGCATCAACTTTGCGGTGATAAGCCGCCATGAGTGGATCCTTAGTATCCCATGTGCCTGAGACTTGTTGAGCCACCAAGTCTGGGTCGCCGAAACATCTCACCCGGCTTATATTCATATCTTTAGCCATCCGAAGACCATGGAGGAAGGCTTCATACTCGGTTGCATTGCTAGTACAGGGGAACATCAACCTTAGAACATAACAAAACTTGTCACCTCAAGGGCAAGCTAAGACAACTCCAGCCCCTAAGCCCTCCAATTGCCTGGACCCATCAAAGTGAATAGTCCAATATGTGTTATATGGCTTCTCTTCAGGCATCTTCAGCGTTTTCCAGTCGTTGATGAAATCCACCAGTGCTTGAGACTTGATGGCAGTGCGAGGCATATATTTTAAACCATGAGGCCCAAGTTCAATGGCCCACTTGGCAACTCGTCCTGTGGCTTCTCTGTTTTGAATAATATCTCCTAAAGGAGCAGAACTGACCAAGTGATGGGATGACCCAGAAAATATTGCTTAAGCTTCCGGCTGGCCATGAACACCCCATAAACGAGTTTGTGCCAATGTGGATATCTCTGCTTGGACTCAATAAGCACTTCACTGATGTAATAAACCGGACGTTGAACCAAATACTGCTTGCCAGCCTCCTTCCGTTCCACCACAATGGCTACACTGATGGCACGGGTGTTAGTAGTTACATATAACAATAATTGCTCCTTATCAATGGGAGCAGCAAGGACTGGTGGCTCAGCTAGCTACCTCTTCAAGTCTTCAAACATGTTGTTAGCAGCATCACTCCAGACGAAGTTATCTGTCTTCTTCATCATCTGATATAGCGGTATTGCCTTCTCACCCAACTGGCTTATGAACCGGCTTAAGGCAGCAATACGACCCGCCAGACGCTGAACATCATTGATACATACCGGCTTTGCCAGGGAGGTGATGGCCTTGATCTTCTCCGGGTTAGCCTCAATTCCTCTGTTAGAAACCAGAAAACCCAATAGCTTGCCTGCTGGCACACCAAAAACGCACTTGGCCGGGTTAAGCATCATCTTGTAGACATGGAGATTATCAAAGGTTTCTTTCAAATCATCTATCAAAGTTTCCTTCCCTCTAGATTTCACCACAATATCGTCCACATAAGCATGAGCATTGCGCCCAATCTGACTGTGAAGACAATTCTGGACACATCGCTGATAAGTCGCATGGGCACTCTTGATCCCAAAAGGCATAGACACATAGCAGAAGGCTCCAAAGGGAGTAATGAAAGTTTTCTTTTCCTGGTCCTTAACTGCCATCTTGATCTGATGATAACCCGAATAAGCATCCAAAAAACTCAAACACTCACAACCCGCTGAAGCATCAATGATTTGATCAATACGAGGGAGAGCAAAAGGATCAGCCAGACAAGCCTTGTTTAAGTACGTGTAATCCACACACATGCGCCAAGTGCCATTCTTCTTAAGCACTAGCACCGGGTTAGCCAACCACTCCGGATGAAAAACTTCAACAATGAACCCAGTCGCCAAGAGCCGGGCCACTTCTTCACCAATTGCCTTACGCTTCTACTCGTTGAAACGACGAAGGAATTGCTTGACCGGCTTAAATTTCGGATCAATATTGAGAGTATGCTCAGCGAGTTCCCTCGGTACACTCGGCATGTGTAGGACCTTGAGAAGAGGTGTCTAGAGGGGGGGATTAGACACTAAGTACCAAAGTTGCAGTTTTTAACCTTTTTAAGTTTAAGTGGAGTTTAGGCACAAGTTTAACATTCACAACACATAGCAAGCAAGCATGCAAAAAGTATATGAGCAGCAGAAAGTAAAGCACACAACTTGCAAGAATGTAAAGGGAAGGGTTTTGGAGGATTCAAACACAATTGGAGACATGGATGTTTTTGTCGTGGTTCCGATAGGTGGTGCTATCGTACATCCACGTTGATGGAGACTTCAACCCACGAAGGGTAACGGTTGCGCGAGTCCACGGAGGGCTCCACCCACGAAGGGTCCACGAAGAAGCAACCTTGTCTATCCCACCATGGCCGTTGCCCACGAAGGACTTGCCTCACTAGCGGTAGATCTTCACGAAGTAGGTGATCTCCTTGCCCTTACAAACTCCTTGGTTCAACTCCACAATCTTGTCGGAGGCTCCCAAGTGACACCTAGCCAATCTACGAGACACCACTCTCCAAGAAGTAACAAACGGTGTGTTGACGATGAACTCCTTGCTCTTGTGCTTCAAATGATAGTCTCCCCAACACTCAACTCTCTCTCATGGGATTTGGATCTGGTGGAAATAAGATTTGAGTGGAAAGCAACTTGGGGAAGGCTAGAGATCAAGATTCATATGGTAGGATTGGAATATCTTGGCCTCAACACATGAGTAGGTAGTTCTCTCTCAGAAAATGTATGCTGGAAGTGTAGGTTCAGTTTGATGGCTCTCTCCATGAATGAAGAGGAGGTGGAGGGGTATATATAGCCTCCACACAAAATCTAACCGTTATACACAATTTATCAAACTCGGTGGGACAGAATCAACAAACTCGGTCGGACCGATTCAGTAAACCTAGTGATCGTTAGGATTTTCAGTGGGATTGACATGCAACTCGCTAGGACCGATATGGTTAGGGTTAGGGCATAATGTAATCTCGGTGAGACCGATTACACAAACTCGGTGAGACCGATTTTGGTAATTAGCTAACCAGAGAGTTGGTCAGGCAAACTTGGTTGGACCGATTACTCAAACTCGATGGGACCGATTTCGGTTAACGAGTCAACCAGGAAGTTTGCATTGTAATCTCGGTAGTACTGAGAGCTCAAACTCGATGAGACCGACTTTGATAATGGACATGCACATAGAGATTACAATCCCATCTCGGTGAGACCGAGATCCCTATCGGTGAGACCGATTTGCCTAGGGTTTGTGGCAGTGGCTATGTCATCTGAACTCGATGGCACCGGATAGAAAGAATCCGTGGGGCCGAGTTTGACTTTAGGTTTAGGACATATGTGTGGAAATGGGAAAGTAGTTGAGGGTTTTGGAGCATATCACTAAGCACTGTGGAGCAAGAAACTCATTAAGCAACACCTCATCCCTCCTTGATAGTATTGGCTTTTCATATAGACTCAATGTGATCTTGGATCACTAAAATGTAAAAATGAAGAGTCTTGAGGTTGAAGCTTGAGACAATCCTTCGTCCTTAGCATCCAGAAGGAGTTCCCACATCCTTTAGTCCATGCCACTCCATTCTTGAACTTATCTGAAATATACTGGATAAAAGTGTTAGTCCAACAAGAGATATGTTGACATTAATTACCAAAACCACCTAGGGAGCACTTGTGCTTTCAATCTCCCCCTTTTTGGTAATTGATGACAACATACATCAAAGCTTTAGATAAAGATATAAAGAATAGCAAGTAAAGCTTTGGAAGGACATGTAACAAGCATAGGCTCCCCCTACATGTATGCAATCATGTGAATATGGAAAATAGAAGCATGTGATAGCATAACCATGATAGAGCAGGCAATGTGTTACATGTATCCTGACCATATGCATCAGAGCAAAGAATATTAAAGAAAATAACTTCATGCTCATAAGTCCTTCTTGCAAACAGTATGTACATCAGCAAGAATTCCTCATACACATGATTGTGATGCATATACTTACCTTGTGGTCTTGAGTTGGCTTAGGATGGAATGAACCTGCGTAAAGAAGGTTAGACAACACAGATACATCTACTAGCGAGGGCAAACAGAAGAAACCACAAGAATACCAAGACTGGGATGACATGTAGAGAGTGAGTACTAAGTACCACATTTGATTAGACATGTCCCCAAGAGAAAACATATACAATGAATTTAACTGATTTCTTTCCCATAGATGCCTTGCTCCCCCTGAATCTAGCATGGGATATTGGGAGAAGATAGGGAACAGAAAATCAGAGCTGAAAGATATAAATGAACAGCTAATGCAAACTGATGCAAATAAACACATATGAACATGTCTTTCCCCTCAAGAAGACATGTGGCATCTCTCCTCTTGAACACCAAGCATCTGGGATCCTTGAGGAATACTTTCTCTTGAGTATTCTCTCCCCCTGGAGATCTCTTTCTCTGATGTGATCTCTCTCTA
>NC_041387.1:456432938-456500348 GCF_002162155.2 Triticum dicoccoides | reverse complement strand
GTTCTGGAATTTGTCGTGAATGGGTTTGGTCCTTGAGTCACAGCACAAAGCAATGATAAAAATGTGATGTGTGTAGAGGACAAGATTCATTGAGTGAAGCTGGACCAGAGGTAACATAGAATAAGTGGCAAACTGATTTCCCTGTTGTGAAGTCGGTGGCACCGAGTGGTATGCTTCAGTTGTACCGAAAGGATTCAGTTGGACCGAAAATAACAAATCGGTGGAACCGAGTTCGTCACAGAGAAAACACTTGTCACCTCAGCTCACTAGACTAATAAGATCTCACAAAGATTTGCAAGGAATTTACTGAATGATATGCAATGAATTGGATGCAGAAAATGCAGAGCAAACAGAAAGAAATCTAGATGAAGTTTTTCTTTTGAAAGGGGAAACAAATATGCATGAGACAAATGCAAAAACACAGAAAAGAACACAAGAGAACTTCATCTAGAGATGGTCGGCGACAAAGTCACCTATGTTAGAGTATATTGACTTAGGAGTCAAGTGAGATCACTTGATCATAGGTCATACTCATCGTTTAAGCTCAAAATGGGGTTGCCATTTTTCATTTAAGCATCTTGATGTATTCACATCTTGTCGAGTTGCTTTAGCTCATGACTTGGAGTAAAGCTTCTCTAAGATGGAATAACATACCTTGGTTGGTGGTGTTGTCCATGTAGTTGAACTTGTGTGGGTTGTTCAAGGTTGATGTAGCTCATCAAGAATTTGGAGCACCACTTGGAATTTGAGTCCATCTACCTACATGGGTTAGTTCTTGCAAGGAAGATCACTTGTGTATCCAACAATGACAATCATGAAGCTCAACATAGAATTTGTCAAAGGATATGTTTGAATGATTTTGTGCTTCCTTGTCTTCAACCACCTTTGTGTAGAGACTTGGTGATGTAGAGATCGCTCAAGATATAAGTAGGTTACAATCTCATGGAATTAGATTCATCCAAGTACCTACATGGGTTAGATATCATGCAAGATACAAGTATATCCAAGACACAAGATTTTCATCATAAGAGAAATATCAAGGATTAGTCATAAGCTCATGTCTTGCATGTATCCAATGGAGTTTCTACTCCAAGTTTGAAGCATCAATGATGTTCAATTATCCTCTCAACCTTCAAACCACTTTCTCATCAAGAGGTTTAGTGAATATATCCGCTAATTACTTTTCGGTGCGAACATGCTTAAGATCAATGTCACCCTTAGCAACATGATCTCGAATGAAATGATGACGAACTTCAATATGCTTAGTTCGAGAACGTTGTACGGGATTATGACCAATTTTGATAGCACTTTCATTGTCACAAAGCAATGGAACATGTTTCACATATATCCCATAATCTTTAAGAGTTTGGGTCATCCAAAGTAATTGAGCACAACATGAACCAGCGGCAATGTATTCTGCTTCGGCGGTGGATAAGGATACCGAGTTTTGTTTCTTGGAGAACCAAGACACAAGAGATCTACCAAGAAATTGACAAGTACCCGAAGTGGACTTTCTATCAACCTTGTCTCCGGCATAGTTCGAGTCAGAGTAGACAACAAGATCGAAAGAGGCCCTCTTAGGATACCAAATGCCAAAAATTGGTGTATGGATTAAGTATCTCACTATCCTTTTCATGGCCTTAAGATGACATTCTTTAGGAGCAGCTTGATATCGTGCACACATGCACACACTTAGCATGATATCGGGACGTGGAGCACATAGATATAACAATGATCCAATCATAGAACGATAAACTTTTTGATCAACCGGTTCACCATCTTTGGTTGTCAAGATGTCCACTAGTAGGCATGGGTGTAGTCATACCTTTGCATTCTTGCATATTGAACTTCTTGAACAAGTCCTTGGCGTACTTCGTTTGAGAAACAAAAGTACCTTCCTTAGTTTGCTTGATTTGCAACCCAATAAAGAATTTGAGTTCACTCATCATAGACATCTCAAACTTCTCCGACATTAGCTTCCCAAACTTTTCACTAAAATGAGGGTTAGTTGAACCAAATATAATATCATCAGCATAGATTTGGCACACAAATAGTTCTCCATTAACCCTTTTAGTAAAAAGTGTTGAATCAATTTTCCCAATTTCAAAGGCTTTTTTCAGTAAGGAACTTGGTCAAGCATTCATACCATGCTCTAGGAGCTTGTTTAAGACCATAAAGAGCTTTGTGAAGTTTGTAAACATGATTTGGTTTCTTAGGATTGACAAAGCCGGGAGGTTGCTTAACATAAACTTCCTCCTCTATTTCACCATTTAGAAAAGCACTTTTAATGTCCATTTGGTACAAGGTGATATCATGATGATTAACATAGGCAAGTAAGATGCGTATGGACTCAAGTCTAGCAACAGGAGCATAAGTCTCACCATAGTCCATACCTTCGACTTGTGTGTAGCCTTGGGCGATGATACGTGCTTTGTTGCGAACTACTTGTCCATCTTCATCTTGCTTGTTACGAAACACCCATTTGGTACCGATGATGTTGTGGTTGTTGTCGGGCTTCTCAACCAATGTCCAAACTTGGTTCCTCTCAAAGTTGTGTAGCTCTTCATGCATAGCATTTATCCAATCCGGATCTTCCAATGCTTCTTCGACCTTCATAGGTTCAATGCTAGAGATGAAAGAATAGTTTTCACAAAAGTTAGCTAAACGAGTTTTAGAGCGAGTGATTCTCCCGGTTTGAATATCATTGTAGATTTGCTCGACGAGGTGGTCTTTAGCAATTCTTGCTCGAACTCGTGAAAGATTTTGCTTGGTTCTTGGTTGAACTTCTTCTTCATCTTGTCCTTCTTCTTGGCCTTCTTCATTGTTGGCGTTGTCATTTTCTTGTCGTGGTGGAGAAGGAGGTCGTTGACGTTCATCTTGATGCACTTCCTCATTTTCTTCATCTTGGTGTGTCCCACTTGTGGATGCTTCCGTATCAACTCTTGGTTCACCTTGTCATGAAGTAGAAGCTTCCACTTGGACGGACGAGGTACTCTCCTTCACCTCCGTTGGACGAACCTTGCCAATAGACAAGTCTTGGATTGCTTCCGAAGGATCTTTGTCTCCTACATCAATTGGCAATTGCTCTACTTGCGAGCCATTAGATTCATCAAACTTCACATCTACCGTCTCTTCAACCTTTCGCGTGAAATTGTTGTAGACATGGTAAGTGTGAGACTTTGACCCATAACCTAGTAGGAAACCTTCATGAGACTTAGGAGCAAATTTAGAACGATGATGCTTATCAAGAATGTAGCACTTTGAGCCGAATGCTCGAAAGTATCCAACTTGGGGTTTGTTACCGGTGAGGAGCTCGTATGCCGTCTTGCCGAGTATCTTGTGAAGATACAAGCGATTTGTTGCATGACAAGCTGTCTCAACCGCTTCTGTCCAAAAGTGCTTCAGCGTCTTGTACTCATCAAGCATCGTTCTCGCCATTTCGATGAGCGTCCGGTTCTTCCTCTCAACAACTCCATTTTATTGAGGTGTGTACGTAGCCGAGAACTCGTGCGAAATCCTTTCTTTGTCAAGAAAGGTGTCCACATTTGCGTTCTTGAACTCCGTTCCGTTGTTGCTGCGAACCTTCTTGATCTTCACTTCAAATTGATTTTGGGCCTTTCTAGCGAAGTTTTTGAAGATCTTTTGGACCTGCGATTTATCATCGAGAAAGAACACCCACGTAAATCTTGAAAAATCATCAACTATAACTATACCAAAAGAATTTCCACCGAGACTCTTGTAGGCGTTGGGACCAAAAAGATCCATGTGAAGTAGCTCAAGTGGCCTCCTTGTGGTCATGATGTTCTTCACGGGATGCCTTCCTCCAACCTGTTTACCTGCTTGACAAGCATTGCAAAGTCTATCCTTATCAAATATGACATCGTTAACACCAAGGATATGATTCCCTTTAATAAGCTTGTCAAGGTTTCACATACCAACATGACCTAATCGTCTATGCCATAACCAACCTTTTGAGGATTTAGCAATGAAGCAAGTTTTAGGTTGAGCCTTTTTAGTGAAATCAACAATGTATAGATCACCTCTACGTATGCCGGTAAAGACCATTTTATGATTATCTCTATGAAACACTTGGCAATCTACTTCAGTAAATAGGACATTGAAACCGAAATCAGCAAGTCTAGATACTGAAAGTAGGTTGTAACCAAGAGATTCAACGAGCATAACATTTTGTATGGAGCTATCATGTGATATGGCCACCTTACCGAGGCCAACCACCTTACCCTTTGAGTTGTCACCGAAAGTGACATACTTTCGAGGACCATCGTTCTCAGCAAGCTCATGAAACATGTCTTTATCTCCGGTCATGTGATCAGTACATCCACTATCAAGAACCCATTCCTTTCCTCCTGACATATATCCCCGAAGATTTGCCATAAGACCAAAATGTCTCATTGCATCATCAAGATCGAAGTCACTATCATCATCCTCATCATAGTATCCATGTTCAACATCGTCATGTGGTGGATCAAATCCTAGAGAGGGTAATTCGTTAGACTGAGTTTGACAATGATCTTGCCGATGAATTTTTATTGCTTCGGAAATAATATCACTAATAATTCCAACATCTCCTTTGGCACGCATAAGGTTTGTAAGTTCAAATAGACGATCACCAAACATAGGATCACCAGTATTCATCTTACTCAAGGCAATATACTTATGGAGAATTTCATCTAGATTTTTCAAGGAATAATTTGGAAAGCATTCCTCAAGAAATTTCCATATAGTGTAGGAACACTCAAGAGTAGGCAAACATCCAATCAAGTTTCTAGGCAATCCTCTAATAATAAGTTCGGCAGTTCTAAGATTCCTAACCATGTCAATTGACTCATCAAGAGTAGGATGCATAGGATCAACATGAGGTGCACAAGGGCTAACAATATACTTGTTCAAATGATATTGATTGAAAATTACAAGCATCTCATTTTTCCACTCATGCAAATACTCTCCATCAAGAATAGGCACTCTATGTCTAAGACTCCCCAAAGTAGACTCATCCATCTTCCTCCAATGGTGATTAAACCAAGGCAATGGAGACCAATGCTCTGATACCACTTGTAGGACCTTGAGAAGAGGTGTCTACAGGGGGGGATTAGACACTAAGTACCAAAGTTGCAGTTTTTAACCTTTTTAAGTTTAAGTGGAGTTTAGGTACTAGTTTAACATTCACAACACATAGCAAGCAAGCATGCAAAAAGTATATCAGCAGCGGAAAGTAAAGCATGCAACTTGCAAGAATGTAAAGGGAAGGGTTTTGGAGGATTCAAATGCAATTGGAGACACGGATGTTTTTGTCGTGGTTCCGATAGGTGGTGCTATCGTACATCCACGTTGATGGAGACTTCAACCCACGAAGGTTAACGGTTGCGCGAGTCCACGAAGGGCTCCACCCACGAAGGATCCACGAAGAAGCAACCTTGTCTATCCCACCATGGTCGTCGCCCACGAAGGACTTGCCTCACTAGCGGTAGATCTTCACGAAGTAGACGATCTCCTTGCCCTTACAAACTCCTTGGTTCAACTCCACAATCTTGTCGGAGGCTCCCAAGTGACACCTAGCAAATCTAGGAGACACCACTCTCCAAGAAGTAACAAACGGTGCGTTGATGATGAACTCCTTGCTCTTGTGCCTCAAATGATAGTCTCCCCAACACTCAACTCTCTCTCATGGGATTTGGATCTGGTGGAAATAAGATTTGAGTGGAAAGCAACTTGGGGAAGGCTAGAGATCAAGATTCATATGGTAGGAATGGAATATCTTGGCCTCAACACATGAGTAGGTAGTTCTCTCTCAGAAAATGTATGCTGGAAGTGTAGGTTCAGTCTGATGAATCTCTCGACGAATGAAGAGGAGGTGGAGGGGTATATATAGCCTCCACACAAAATCTAACTGTTACACACAATTTACCAAACTTGGTGGGACCGAATCAACAAACTCGGTCAGACCGATTCAGTAAACCTAGTGACCGTTAGGATTTTCGGTGGGACCGACATGCAACTCGGTAGGACCGATATGATTAGGGTTAGGGCATAACGTAATCTTGGTGAGACCGATTACACAAACTCGGTGAGACCGATTTTGGTAATTAGCTAACCAGAGAGTTGGTCAGGCAAACTCGGTTGGACCGATTACTCAAACTCGGTGGGACCGATTTCGGTTAACGAGTCAACCAGGAAGTTTGCATTGTAATCTCGGTAGTACCGATTGCTCAAACTCGGTGAGACCGACTTTGATAATGGACATACACAGAGAGATTACAATCCCATCTCGGTGAGACCGAGATCCCTATTGGTGAGACCAATTTGCCTAGGGTTTGTGGCAGTGGCTATGTCATCTGAACTCGGTGGCGCCGGATAGAAAGAATCGGTGGGGCCGAGTTTGACTTTAGGTTTAGGACATATGTGTGGAAATGGGAAAGTAGTTGAGGGTTTTGGAGCATATCACTAAGCACTGTGGAGCAAGAAACTCATTAAGCAACACCTCATCCCTCCTTGATAGTATTGGCTTTTCCTATAGACTCAATGTGATCTTGGATCACTAAAATGTAAAAATGAAGAGTCTTGAGCTTGAAGCTTGAGTCAATCCTTTGTCCTTAGCATCCAGAAGGAGTTCCCACATCCTTTAGTCCATGCCACTCCATTGTTGAACTTATCTGAAATATACTGGATAAAAGTGTTAGTCCAACAAGAGATATGTTGACATTAATTACTAAAACCACCTAGGGAGCACTTGTGCTTTCAGCATGTCAGAAGGTTTCCATGCAAAGATGTCCCGGTTCTCATGGATGAACTCGATGAGCATGTTTTCCTATTTTAGATCCAAATTAGCACTGATACTAAACTGCTTGGATGAGTCGACAGGAACAAAATTAACCAGCTTGGTGTCATTGACCGACTTAAACATCAGCACCAGATCATGCTCTATAGTTGGCTTTTTCGAAGATGTCATATTCGCCGGGTCAACATTGTCCTTGTAAAACTTCAATTCCTCCGTTGCACAAATGGACTCAGCATATGCAGCATCACCTTATTCACATTCCAGGGCTATCTTCCGACTCCCATCCACTGTGATGGTCCCCTTATAACCCGGCATCTTGAGCTGTAGATAAACATAACACGGTCGTGACATGAACTTGGCATAAGCCGACCGTCCAAATAGAGCGTGGTACGGGCTCCTGATTTTGACCACTTCAAATGTTTACTTCTCAGCCCTGGAATCATGCTCATCTCCAAAGGCCACCTCCAGCTCAATCTTGCCCACCGGGTATGCCCACTTACCAGGCACCACTCCATGGAAAACAGTGTTGGGTGTCTTGAGATTTTTATCAGTTAACCCCATGCGATGGGAAGTCTCATAAAAAAGGATGTTGATGCTACTACCTCCATCCATGAGTACCTTAGTGAATTTGTATCCACCAACTTGAGGCACCACCACCAAGGCCAAGTGACCCAGATTGTCAAGCCGGGGAGGGTGATCCGCTCTACTCCACATAATGGGCTGCTCAGACCATCGCAAGTAATGAGGAACTGCCGGCTCAATGGCGTTCATGGCCCGCTTGTGGAGCTTCTGGTCCCTCTTGCATAAACTTGTGGTGAAAACATGATACTGCCCACTATTCAGCTGCTTTGGGTTACTCTGATATCCGGATTCCTGCTGCTGCTGACCCCCCTGATTACCTTGGTGGCCCTGGAAGCCGGAATTAGAATTGCCACCTCCTTAACCCGGGCCATGAGAACTTCCACTGCCTGAGCCATCGCCTGGCCCATGATTGCTGTGAGACGAGTCCAAATTTTTGAAAGCCCTCATAATGGAACAATCCTTCCAAAGGTGAGTACCTGGTTTCTCCTGCGTGCCATGCTTTGGACAGGGCTCGTTAAGCAACTGCTCAAGAGTAGGACCTGGTCCACTGTTCTGAGGAGGCGACCTCCCCTTATGACGTTGATTATTGCCTTGTGCGTTGGTGTTAGCCACAAACTCCGAGCTACCATCCGCCTTGCATTTACCGTTGCCCCCCTGGTTCGCCGGGTTATGCTGCTGACCCTTGGCCCTACCGTTCTTCTTTCCCTTCTTTGTCTTCTCATCGTCAGACTCGGGGTCCTTGGTACTATCAGAGTCGGCATATTTGATTAGAGCCGCCATCAGCTGCCCCATATCATTACAATCGCGCTTGAGTTGCCCCAGCTTTTGTTTAAGAGGCAAAAAAGGGCATTTTTTTCTCCAACAATAAGACCGCAGAGCCGGCATTCATGTTATTAGATGAATGTATGATAGCTTTGACCTGGCGCACCCAATGGGTCGTTGATTCACCCTCCTCTTGGGCGCAAATCGTCAAGTCCACGATCGACATGGGCTGCTTGCATGTGTCCTTAAAGTTCTGAATAAATCGGGCCTTTAACTCAGCCCATGACCCGATGGAATTAGCCGGCAGCCCCTTTAACCAAGTATGGGTCGTTCCATCCAACATCATGGTGAAGTACTTGGCACACGCAGCGTCACTGACTTCCAATAATTCCATGGCCATCTCATAACTTTCAATCCACACCTCAGGGGTAAGTCGGCTGTGTAATTAGGCACCTTTCAAGGTCCTTTGAAATCCTTGGCCAAACGCTCATTACGCAGAGCCGGCACAAAACAGGGTACACCTATAGATCTAGAGGTCATGCCTGCCTCAACCGAAGTCGTTGGATAAACCGGAAGGGGCTAGTGAGCCGCCTGCTGAGCTGCCTGCTCGGCTTCTTGACGCACTCTGTCCTAATCAACCAAGTTAAGAGCTCCATCACGCGCCGGGTCATGCCCATGCGGCTGGACCCAGCGCTAGGCATTGCTTGAAATGGCAGGTGAGTCCATGTGCCTGCTATAACTCCGTCTTGGGCGAGGGGTCGAATGAATCATATCTCGACTGTAAGAATATGACTCATGCTGCGCCAAGGCTGTCTGAAGAAGTTCTCTGACCCTTCGTGTTTCAATCGCCGTTGGAGAGTCGCCATCCACCGGGAGAGCTGCCAATCATGTCGCTGCAACAATCATGTTCTCTAAAGGATTAGAATAATGACCCGGTGGTGTTTGTACATGCCGAGGCAGAGCGGTATTCAGACGAGGCGGTTCCGTCACGTGTGGTTGAACCGGCATCCCAACCTCGGGTGCCGCAGCCCGGTTTATCTCCGGCGGGTTATTGGGCCCTGCACCAGGCATGCGAAAGAGGTTTCTAGCCTCGTAAACTGGAGGTAGACGGGACTGGTGCCACCTCCTCATGATCTCATTTGACGCGTTTTGATCCATCGTAAGCTGGAAAGCCTCCAACTGAATCTGTTCGGCCTGAGCATCCAACACAGCCTGTTCCATGGCTATCTTGACATCCTCTGCCGCTAGGTCTTCCTTGGCTAATGCTACCTCATCACGTAGCTTTGCCACCTCCGCTATCATGCTGAGCTTGATTCGTCGGGTTGACCACGGCTGTTAACAGAGCCGTCAATTTATCCATTAAAGCCATCAAAACATGAGCCAGCGGGCGCGCGGGGCCTCCTGCCCCGGCTGCCGCCACCGCTGCTGACCCGGAGATCATCGCCGTTGCGGTTGAAGAATTTTGCCCAGGCTGCGTACCAGCCATGAAGATCCCGACTCTGTTTGGCGACTCATAGGTGTCCGAAATACTGTCGCCATCGGAATAGCCCCCAAGCACACCATCTTGCAGTTGATACAACAAAGTAGTCTCGCCCGTGGACGACTCACCATTAGAGTAGATGGCCGTCTCACCGCCAGACATAGACCCTTCATCAAATTCCGCTCCATAGATGCACCCCACGAAGGCACGCTTCACAGCGGGCTGAGCTCGGGCGGGTCTTGCACGCTGAGCCGTCTCGATGATGTCGGTGCAGATGTCCAGCTCAGGGCCTGACTCACCGATCTTGCCGATGAAGACGTGGATTCCACCGAAGGGGACCCGGTACCCGTACTCAATTGAGCCGGCCTCGGGGCCCTAGCCTGCATCGTCGACGTAGAGCTTGCCGTGACGACTCTTGGTCATCCGGCCCACAGCATATCCCTTGAGCCCTTAGAAGCTGCCCTTTAGGAACTCGAAACCACCATGCGCTGGCCCCACTGTGGGCACCAACTGTCGTGGAAAGGTCACGGCAGATGTCCTAACAAAAGGACTTAGTTGTGGAGCCATCACAACTAGGTAGCTTAAAGGGGTTAAACGGGACAAAGGACACGGGAGTTTATACTGGTTCGGCCCCTTGCGGTGAAGGTAAAGGCCTAATCCAGTTTGAGGTGGTATTGCTTATGTCTCGATTACCAGGGAGCGAATCCGCTTGACCTAGCTTTCGATCTATTGTTTCTTGTCTTGAACTGCCGCCGGGTCATCCCTTTATATACACAGGTTGATGCCCAGCGGCTCATGGAGTCCCGACCGGCTCATAGATAACGTGTCCGGCTCGGTGACTATCTTTACATGCCTTACAATACAAGTCTTTACATATATGGCGGTTTACCCCTACGGGCCGTAAGTCGCCACTCGGCCTTGGGCCCCTTAACTAAACTGCCATCTTCAATGTCCTCGTGGGCTTTATATGATGAATCGCCATAGGTATAACCCGGCCCCTCCTGGGCGGGTCATACCTAATAGTTATATCCCCAACAGGTCTCGAAGGTGACGAGGAGGCGGATTTTCCCCAAGGGGCTGGCAGAACCGTTGCCAACCCCGGAGAAAGGCTTGGTGTGGCGGAGCCGGCCGTAGGGCACGTGAAGCAGGCCAAATGCCTCCATGGAGAGTATGTTGAGGCCGGTTTCTCCGTCGACGAGGGTCTTGGTGACCGCCACATTGCAGATGGTGGGGGTGTAGAGCATCGGGAGCGCGCCTGCTCCCGTCGTGGTAGCTGGGTGAACTTCTGGGCTGAAGGCGAGATCGGCCTTGGGCACTGCCCAGCCCGAGGGAGCCCCTCACTTCACTTGGGTGGCGCTTACCTGATAGTAGAATTGCTTGATGTGGCGGTCGGAGGGTGGTGCCTGCGAGCCACCTAGGAGAGCTGCGACGGCAAGAGGCATCGGTGTCGCGAAGTGCACGATGAAGAGGTTGCAAAGCTCCTCCCCGGAGGCCACGGAAGACTCCGGCAAGTTGAGCAGCCAGGCGCGCGGCACACCCATGAGGGCCATGGGGAGCCAGTTGGCCATCACCTTGTGATCTCCACCGGCCGCCCAGACTGCCTCCTCGTACGCCTGGAGGAAGCCAACCAGATCTGCTGCACCGTCGTAGAGGGGCGGCATCTCCGGTCTGAACTTGTGTGGCCACTCCACCTGTCGCAAGGCAGGGGTGAAAGTGCAGAGGCGCATGGCTCCCCCAAAGGCGCACGACGGCCCAGTCAACGGAGGAGCGCCTGCCATTGGAGCCGGTGGCGGGATCTGACAGACGAAGCGGCAGATCTCTGACGCACCCCTACCTGGCGCGCCAAATGTCGGATTTCGAGTTCGCAAGCCCTTGAGAGGTTTGAACTCTGGGGTGCGTGTGCGAAGATATCAACCTACCCAGTCTGCTACTCATGAAACCTCACAGCCTAGCGCGTCAAGCTCAAAGGGAAAGAAAGACACGGCAGTTTATCCTGGTTCGGGCCACCTTGCGGTGTAATACCCTACTCCAACTTTGTGGTGGATTGCCTCGAGGGGCTGAGGATGAACTAGTACAGTGGTCGAACAGCCTCAGGAGGTGAGGTGTTCTTGAGCTCAAGTGAGCTGGTGAGATGGTGAGGGTGGAATGGACTCGATGGATCCGTCCCGGTTCTCTCCCCTCTATGTGGTGGCTAGGTCCTATTTATAGTGGCTTTGGTCCTCTTCCCAAATGTTGGCGGGAAGGGATCCCACAACGGCCAGATTTGAAGGGAGATAAAAGGTACATCCTATCCTGACTAAAGTGGTCTACGCCTGCAAAAGCCTCTGGTCGTGACGCTGCGGTGGGCTCAACGATGACCTCCGTCCTGCCGTCCTGGCGGTCTTGGTCTTGTTGAACCAAAATGGAAACCATTGGTTAGTTGCTCGGGACTCCGCGCTTGCTGCTTACCTCCTTTGCACCAAAGATGAAACTGGTACACTACGCCCATTGGCGCCCGCCTGGCCTTGGTCGTCCTGGCTCACGTCAGCTGAGCCTTGTGAGGTGCACCTTGCATAGAAATCTCCGCTCCTCGGGAGACAGCCTGAGGAGGCCTATCCCCTTGGACGTCTTGGTGTCGTTCGCCTCGTGAGGCTTGGCCCCTCGCGAGGGTCTTGAGTTGTTGATGCTGAAGCTGGGTCGTACCAGGCCATCGATGGAGCCAGCCGTGGGCCGCAGGCAGGCAAGTCTGGGTACCCCCATATCCAGAACACCGACAATTCGCCTTTGGCAGCATCGATGGCAGCCTTGAGGTCCTTGATCTCTTCCTCCAATTTGCCGAATGAAGCCAGCTTCTCATCGGCGAGCTAGGTCTTGGTCCTGGCTTCCTTATGAGCCAACGCTAGCTCCTTGTACTTGCTCTCTAGGGCCTACTTCATGGTTTCTAAATAAATAGAAGTCCCGGGCCTCGTTATGAGTTGCGTGTTCTCGCTATGAACATCTATCGGAGCGGAATGACTCAGATCAAAAGGGAAAAATAGTATGCAACTACCAAACGGAGGAAATGACCTACCTCCCAGGGCTTTCTTCTCTTTCTCTAGTCAGGCGCTCTTGAGCTTCTCAGCTTCCAGGTCCAGTCGAAGGGATATCACCTCCTTCTCCACCGCAACATAGTGGGACCCCAACTCACATGTCCTCTGCAGCATACAAGAGATAATCAGTCAGGAAACCTGGAGGAAAGGACGAACTACTAACACACAAACAACTAGTCGAATACTACCAGGAGGAACAAGCTGGATTAGTACCAGATACTCAAGTACCCTCTGACTACCGAGTTGGTGGCGTACTACCGAGTGGAACAAGATGGATCAGTACTATATCTTGAAGTACCCTTGGAATACCCACTCGATCATGCCCCCCAGGACGAACAAGTTGGACCAGTACCAAATCCCCAAGCACCCTTTGGTTGCTGGGTCAGTCGAGTACCCCCGAGAGGAACAAGCTAGATCAGTACCAGATCCTAAAGTACCCGCTGATCTGCCTTCACTTGGCTAGTTTTGAGTCAGCAATGAAGAAGATACAGGACAGAAACACACACTGATCTTCGGCTAACTTCCGAGTCAGCAATGAAAAAGATCCTACCCGGTATCTCACCAACGTACAAGTTATGCCGAGCACCCCTAGTGCCCAGCAATGGTTCCAAAGACCGTCGTTGATTTCCTGCAATCGACGGCAGTCTCGGGGACTACACCCAGTTGGCGCACTCAGTGTGCCCCCACTGGAAAGTGACTCATCGACGAGCTAGAAAAACACAAATTCTAAGACTACCATCGGCTGCTTCCAGTCAGCGGTAGCCTCGGGGACTACACCCAGTGGGTGCACTCAGCGTGCCCTCACTGGATCATGAACACTCGAATATGCTGAAAGCACAAGTGCTCTGGGTGATTTTAGTAATTAATATCAACATATTTCTTATTGGACTAATAGTTTTATCTAGTGTATTTCAGATAACTTCAACAATGGAGTGGCAAGGACAAGAGGATGTGGAACCCCTTCAAAATCCTAAGGACAAAGATTGGCAAAAGCTCAAGACTCTTCGTTTCTATTTTGGTGATCCAAGATCATATTGTCCGTGTCCTGGGAACGGGGGTCCCCAGACTTGCCTGCCTGCGGCCTGCAGCGTGGCTCACCAGTGGCCCAGTATGGCCTGTCTTCATCAGCAAACACTCAAGACCCTCACGAGGGGCCAAGCCTCACGGGGCGGACGACACAAGGCCTCTTCAGGGGCAGCCTCACCAGGCAGGCTCGCGAGGAGGCGGAGAGATCAAGGCAAGGGGTACCTCACGAGATGCTCATGACGCAAGACATGACGATCAAGACCAGGCGGGCGCCAGCCTGCGCAGTGTCCTCATTTCCTCTTTGGTGCAAAGGGAGTGAGCGCAGGCACGGAGTACCGAGGCGTCAAGCAAAGGTTTTCATATCAGTGCAACGAGACCAAGACCAGCAGAGCAGCAGGACAGAGGTCATTGTGGAGCCCAAGACGGCGTCATCGCCAGTGCCTTTGGCAGTCAAAGACCACCTTTAGTCAGGATAGCTTGTACTAGTTGTCCCCTTACAAAATGGCTGTTGTTGGCTCCCTTCCCGCTCAATATTTGGGAAGAGGACCAGGGCCTCTATAAATAGGGCTAGTCACCACAGTAGAAGGCATCTAGAATCTCATCTAGAGTCAACAAAGACGGGATCCGAACCTAGCTGATCCACATAGCACCACCACAAGAACACCTCTCCTCGCGAGGTTGTTCTTCCTCTATACTGTTCATCATCAGCCCAAGAGGCAATCCACCACACCACACACTGGATTAGGGTATTACACCACAACGGTGGCCCGAACTAGTATAAACCTTGTGTCTCTTGTGTTGTTCATCGCGCTAGCTTAGTATCGCGGTGAGGTTCTGGGCATGTTTCGGTAGGGAGAAGATATTCGTGCGCACCCCAGAGTTCGAGCCTTAAGGGTTTTTGCCGGAACCCGATATCCGACATTTGGCACGCCAGGTAGGGGTGCGCCAAAATATTCTTTCCGCCGATCTGTGTTCCACTGCTTCGTCGCATCCATGTCTAGTGACCCGACGGCCAACGCCGACCGCTCGGCGGCATGGCCAGCCCATGCCGTGCCGCCTGCCCAAGGAGACCTCAACCCCGTGCCTCAGGCAGCCCGTGCTCCGCAGAACTCTGCAGGACGCGAGCGACACGGTCAAGCACTGCCTACCCTCACTCCGCAGCAAGTGTGATCGGCCGCAAGGGCCTCAAACCACGCCATAGCCACAGCACAGCACACACGATGGGAACAAGCGAACATGAGGGCCGCGCTCATGGTGGCTCGGGACCTGACGCGGTGCAGGTTGCAGGAGAGCGGCAGAGACGTGCTGCTGGAGCATGTTGCCGAGCTCCTGGATACCGCAGCTTCGGGGGCACCTCCCTTCTGCGTCCAGCTTCCACCCCAGGCCCCGGGCGGATCATGCGGCGGGCCCATCCGCGCCCGCGCGCCCTCAGGCGCGCCCCAAGGCTTCATCAACACCAGCTCAACCATCAGCGTCAGGTGTCAAGCTGCATCGGCACAACCCTCGATGAGCGGGGGCATGCACATCGCCGCCTACGGCCCGGGCGGGCCGCCGCCCTATCACCCCCAAGACGGCCTGTTGGGCCAGGCCGCATGGAGCATGGGACACTACGGCGAAGTCTTTGGGGCGGCGACCTCGGAGGCTTACATGCCCCACATGGTGGATCGGGAATACGCAGTGGAAGACGACCATGGCTCGTTTCTCGGACCAGGCTTGGAGGAAGAGACACCAGAAGCCGAGCCTTTTCAGGAGCCTCAAGGAAGCCTCACCAACCATGTTGGCAGCAGCAGCTATCGGGTGCCGCTAATTCCTCAGGAACAAGCTTATGCTAACCATGGGCCGCAAGAAGTTCAGGTCACTGCAGCAGAAGGCTGCCCCAGCTCGACAGCCTCCCTTCCGCCAGGAGGAGCGCATTGGGGGCTGCAGGAGAGGGGCCGGGATCTAGGCCCCTCCCCGCAGCACACGGAGCAAGGCGTTTCTCGGAGGTAGTCCCTCTGCCGGGGAGGTGCTGCAAAGCCTGCCCCTGGCAGAGGATGCGTGGTCGTCGGGGGAACCGCTGGCGTCCCCTTTACCCCATTGGTGTCATCCTTGGTTTTCGGCCACCGTCAATGGTGATCGAGGGTGGCGCAAGGCGGGGGCCTCGTCTGGCGATGTGAAGCAAGGCTGATACCTGTGAAGAAGGCCCAATGCCTGCGAAGCTCGCCGCCCATGACACTATCACGTAATAATGAGCTGGGGTTGTACATGCCCCAGAGTCTCTAGAGAGCCGCCCTCGGGCCCCGGACAGCACTTAGCTCCGCACTGGTGAGAAGATGTCGAAGACTAGACTAGGTGTCGGACGCGGCCTTTTGCTTTTTGCCTCCCTTTCTGTGGTCGAGCTTCCTTGCTTCGGATTTAAGTTGAAGTTGAATTTGCATTTGCGTATGCGGGGGGGAGGTGTCTTGTCTCGTTTGTGTGTTCTCTCGTGTTCTGGTTTCTGCACTAGTTTGGAATTCGCACCAACTGCCTCCCCCTCGCGAGCCTCTCGCGGGCGGGGCTAGGCCAAGCGCACGCGCACATGCCGTCCCGCGGCCAGCACTCTCTCTCTCTCTCTCACGAGGCTCTCACCACATGGTAAGCAGGCCCCCAGAGGGCCCTTGGAGGATCATGGCCTCGCTAGCCTACTCAATGCTTGCCCGGGCTAAAGGTAAACCAGAGCAGCTAACCCATCACAGGGCCTGTAACATCATGCAGGCGCACATTCAGCACCGCTCCTAAAACATGAGGATAACAATCTTTTTTACAAGAGGGGCTTCCCCTCCCAAAATGCTCTTACAACCTTCAGGGCCACGCCCGAGCTTTTTGTGTGCAGGATAAACAACAGGAGGACATAGGATTAGTCAGACATATCACTCACCACATCCCTTTGGTCGCCTCCAGAGGCATCACTGGCATCGATGTCGCTGTCACTGGCACCACCATCGCCATCATTGGCATCATCTTCACTGCCATTCACCACATCACCTTCATCCGCAGCGACTATGACCCCGTCATTGTCAGGAGCAAAGGCCCTAACAAGCGCATCCACGTTGTCCTCCACCCACCGTGATAGGTCGCTTCGGATGGCCTTGGGCACCGGGGCGATGACGGCATCGAACTCAAAATGGGGATCTGCGTTTTGAAGATGGCTGAAGACGCGGGAAAATGCATGCCTGAGCAGGCTGCGGCTCCTCTCCTCGACAAGATGGCGAGCCCTCTCGGAGCGATTCTCCAG
Source organism: Triticum dicoccoides (assembly GCF_002162155.2). Classification (NCBI taxonomy): domain Eukaryota; kingdom Viridiplantae; phylum Streptophyta; class Magnoliopsida; order Poales; family Poaceae; genus Triticum; species Triticum dicoccoides. The sequence continues at coordinate 456,483,381 of NC_041387.1, read as the reverse complement.
ATGCGTCACCACATCAGTGAAGAATTGGAGATGGCCGGCATAGTTGGTCACGTGAGGGTGCGGAGCGTCCGCATCGCATATATTGCCTAGGGTCGTGTTGGCCCTGTTCCTGAGCTCTTGGAGCATGGGGCCGTGCATGTGCTCCAGCATCTGTCGTTGAAGAATTTCTTCTTTGTTCTGCCGTGCAACGGACTCAGTGTCATCGACCCTCTATTGAAGAAGAAGCGGCTCGGCACGGGTGGAGGCCAACTCAGTCTACACCGAGACCAGGGCAGCTGTGGCGGCCTCCGCGCGTTGCCCTGTTTCAGTCGGCTTCGACCTGAGGGCGGCAGTCCTGCCCGCAGCCTCGGCTTCAATCAGCTCCAACCTCTGGTTAAACCTGCGCTCAAGATCTGCGCGAGCTTCCGCCACGCGGCGGTCGACCTTCTCCTGGATTCGAGCCTCGCGCACACCAACCTCGTCCTCCGCTTGGGTAACCTGGCGCTCCCTCATCTACAACCGCTCAAGGTCAAGATTGCGTTGAGCAGCCTCCAGCGTCAGCACCCCCTCGCGCCTCCGGAGCTCCTCCTCCTCGACAGGCGTCCCCTTCAATGATGCAAGGGCGGCCTGACGCAGCTCCACCTGCTGCTCTAGGGAAGCGCTCCAAGCTTGGAGCTCCCACGCGCGCTTCTCCGCGATCTCGCGTCGGTGGTCTGCTTCCTGAGCCTCCTCTATAGCTCGGGAGCAGGACTTTCGTGAGGCCACAAGGGACGCTTCGGCCTTCGTGTTGTCAAGCTCACGCTGATGACGCGCGAGGTTGACTGCCACCTTCAGATTGTGCCGCTCTTCAATCAGCCGCAGGCCTTCAGCTTCAAGACACGCGTCCACGTCCGCGAGCTCTCCACCAAGCTGGCCCATCACGTCCATCGCCTTCCGGAGGAACTCTTGGCGAACGACGTTGCGCTCCCGCACTCGCCTGAGCATGTCGTCGATGTTGTCCTCCACCACTGGTGCTGGCAGTGGGCACTGAAGCGGTTCGCCCCCTCTCGGCAGGGGGCTGGGGGCTGGCGCCCCCACGATCGCCGGACGGGCTCCGCAAGGGACCCAGACCGGCACGGGCTCATTCCCTGAAGAAGAGCCAAGGACCAACTTCAACCATTCGCCATCCACGATCAGAGGCGGAGCCCTGGGAAGGCTGGTCACGCCCCAGGCAAGGCTGTGAAGGAAAGGCGGCAAGGGCACAGGCTCAAGGCACCCTGCGGGCCGGCTTACTTCTCCGGCCGAACCCGCATCAGGGCCAGCACGCAAGCTCGGGACGCTCAAGGCCAGCGAGGAAGGCGAGGCCGGTAGAAGTTGCTTCTTGGGAGACTCCGCAAGCTTGACAGGAGGGATTTTGAAAAGCCATAGTCAGGAAAGGGAGCAGCAACTGAGGAATTGCAAGAATGAGGTACTTACTCGTCTATGCGAAGTACTTCCTATGCTTCAACGGTCGGCAGGGGCGCCCACTGCCACTCGAAGACTCCTTCCTCTTGCGGAGGGCTGCGAAGTCCACACGGAACCGACCCAGGCGCTCAATGTGAGGACCAGCACGCGGCGCGGATGAAGAAGCACTCAGGCAGCCAACCTCAGGGGCGCCAAGCTGGGAGGAGCGATCATGCACCACCTCCTGATGGCCTGCCGAGGCCTCGGGGGCTCCGGCCTCGAGAGCCGCGGGTTGCGTCCCCCCATCAACGACCACCTCAGGGCGGGCTTCACAAGCTCTAAAGGATGACGCTTTGGGAGACACGAGCGGCGTCAGCACCACGATACCAGAGCCTCCAGCCTCAAGCGATGCTTGCCTCCCCGCACCCGCTCCTGGGGCGAGATCGGTGTTGGCGACGGGGAAGGGAGCCACAGCGACAGGATTCTCGTGAGGCCCCGCAAGGCCAGCCGGGCGCAACCCCCATTCATCAAAGAAAGGCATATGTCTCACAAACTCAGCCCTGCCCGAGCAGAGATACAGGAGGCTGCCCCCGTGCCAAATGTCGCTCGGCGAAGGGTCACCAGCCAAAACCTCAAGCACCTTCTTGAGTGTCTCGGGCGCCAGTTCCGTCTCCTGAAGCCTCATGCGGTCCAGGTCGCCCATCAGGGCCCTCATCGGCCGGGAGTGGCGCTGAAGAGGAGCAACGCAACACTGGAGGAACTCGTTCACCACCCGTGGCACAGTCACACTAAGCTCTCTCAACCTCCCCAGTCGACACCAAATGAAGGAGAGTCGGGGGCTCACCAGCCTCTCGTGGCCCCATCACGGATTGGGGATGGCAGGCAATGTCGAAGGCGAGAGTAGGAGGCTGGGCACTCTGACATCCACATACAGCCACCGCGTCCGGAACCCACTCATGGAAGGCGGGAGGCCAAAATCAATCCCCGAGGCGGCTATCTCTGCCACGGCCTGAAAGCTCACGCACCCCAAAGACTGCAAGGGATCGGTCAGGTGCAAGGAGAAGAAGTGGCGCAAGAGGGCAATGGAAGGAGCAATGCCCACCATGGCTTCACAAACAAAGGCGAAGACAGCAGGAAGGGTAACGGATTGAGGATCAAGATGCATCATATGGATCTGATAATGGGAAAGCACCGCATTGAAGAAGGTGGAGAAAGGGGGAACCAGGCCCGCCCATAGGGCGTCAGCGAAGAATAAAACCTCCATGACAGTCCTGTCGACAGAGGCATGGGACGCAGGCCAAGCCATTGTATTTCCGCACTCGTTGAAGCTGGAGGCGAGCGCGGGGTAGACCTTGCCCAAGGCCTCCAGATTGAGCACCAGTGATCGGCCGACAGCGGGCTCGATTGCCGGAGGCGAGCTGGATGAAGACAAAGGCTTCTTCTCCTTCTCCTTGCTAGTTAGCGCCATGGTGATGGAAGGGACGGAGCTCAAGTCAGACTGGAAGCGGAAACAGAGGCTTGGGGAAGAAAGGGGAACAGGAAGCACGTGGGCAGCAAAGAGGGAATAACTATGTAAAGCATCGTGGCCGCCTAGCCAGGCGGATATTGGGGAGTGTGGGGAAGTGGAGACGCCCATGTCCAATTAGTCGCCACACGTCGACCAAGGCCGCAGGCTGTTGGGCCCGCGGCACTCCGCACTTGCCCTTTGGCTTCGCTGCTAAGCAAAGTCCAAGCGTGCCTTGGGCCCGGGGGCTACTGTCGGCATTCTGGGAACGGGGGTCCCCAGCCATGCCTGCCTGCGGCCTGTAGCATGGCTCACCAGCGGCCTAGTACGGCATGTCTTCATCAGCAAACACTCAAGACCCTCGCGAGGGGCCAAGCCTCGCGGGGCGGACGACACAAGGCCTCCTCAGGGGCAGCCTCACCAGGCAGGCTCATGAGGAGGCGGAGAGATCAAGGCAAGGGGTACCTCGTGAGATGCTCATGACGCAAGCCATGACGATCAAGACTGGGCGGGCCCCAGCCTGTGTAGTGTCCTCGTTTTCTCTTTGGTGCTGTCAAATATCGAGTTCTGGCAAAACCCTTAAGGTTCGAACTCTGGGTTGCGCGCGAAGATCTTTTCCCTACCAATCCATGTGCAAACGCCTTGCTGCGAATCTAAGCTAATCGATGAACAAGACAAGGGACACAAGGTTTATACTGGTTCGGGCCACCGTTGTGGTGTAGTGTGGTGCATTGCCTTAGGGGCTGATGGTGAATAGTACAGAGGAAGAACAACCTCGCGAGAGGTGTTCTTGGTTTGGTGCGATGAACTACTTGGGTGAGTTTGACCGCCTCTGGATCTGATGAGAACTCTCCGAGATGCCCTCTACTGTGGTGGCTAGCTCTATATATACAGGCCCTGGTCCTCTTCCCAAATATTGAGCGGGAAGGGAGCCAACAACGGCCATTTTGAAGGGGAGCATCTAGTACAAGTTATCCTGACTGGTCTTCGGCTGCCAAAGGCACTGGCGATGACGCCGTCTTGGGCTCCACGGTGACCTCCGTCCTGCCGCTCTGCTGGTCTTGGTCTTGTCGCACCGAAATGGTAACCTTTGCTTGATGCCTTGGTACTCCGCGCCTGCGCTTGCCCCCTTTGCACCAAAGAGGAAACAAGGATATTGTGCAGACCAGCGCCCGCCTGGCGCCCACCTGGTCTCGATCGTCATAGCTTGCATCACGAACACCTTGCGAGGTACCCCTGCCTTGATCTCTCCGCCTCCTTGCGAGCCTGCCTGGTGAGGCCGCCCCTGAGGAAGCCTTACCTCGTCCGCCCCGCGAGGCTTGGCCCCTCGCGAGGGTTTTGAGCTTGAGTTGATGAAGATGGGCCGTACTGGGCCACCACTTGAGCCACGCCGCAGGCCGCAGGCATGCAAGTCTGGGGACCCTCGTTCCCAAAACGCTGACAGTAGCCCCCGGGCCCAAGGCGCGCTCGGACTTGGCTTAGCAACGAAGTGAAAGGGCAAGTGCGGAGCGCCACGGGCCCCAACAGCCTGCGGCCTTGGGCGCCGCGTGGCAGTTGATTGGACGTGGGCGCCTTCGCTTCCCCATGCTCCCCCATTATGCACCTAGCTAGGCGGCCACGAGACTGTACACGGTTATTCCCTCCTTGCTACCCGCGAGCTTCCTGTTCCCCTTCCTTCCTTGAGCCTCTGTTTCTGCCTCCAATCCGACTTGAGCTCTACCCCCTTCCCGTCGCCATGGCACCAACAAAAAGGGAGAAAGGGAAGAAGCCTGCGCCTCCGGCAGCTGCGCCCGTCGTCGACCAGTCGATCATACTCAATCTGGAAGCCTTGGACAAGGTCCGCTCCGCCCTCGCCTCCAGCTTCAACGAGTGCGGAAGGACGACGGCTTGGCCCGCGTCCCATGCCTCCTTCGACAGGATCATCACGGAGGTCCGATTCTTCACCGACGCCCTGTGGGCGGGCCTAGTTCCCCCCCTTCTCTGCTTTCTTCAATGTGGTGCTTTTCCACTATGAGGTCCATATGATGCATCTCGGTCCCCAATCCATTACTCTTCTTGCTTTTTTTTGCCTTCGTCTGCGAGGCTATGGTGGGCATCCCTCCTTCCGTTGCTCTTCTGCGCCACTTCTTCTCCATGCGCTTGATCGACCCATCACAGTGCTCGGGTGCGTGAGCTTCCAGGCCATGCCAGAGACGGCCGCCTCGAGAATTGATTTTGGCCTTCCCTCTTCCATGAGCGGGTTCCGGGAGCGGTGGCTGTACGTGGATGTCGGGGTGCCTAGCCCCCTGCTCGTGCACCCGACATTGCCTGCTACCCCCAATCCAGGCTGGGGTCATGAGAAGCTCACGAGCCCCCAGCTCACTTTTAACTGGTGCCGATTCGAGAGGTTGAGGGTGCTTGGTATGACGTCGCCCTAGGTGGTGACGGAGTTCCTCCAGTGCTACATCGCTCCTCTCCAGCACCACTCCTGTCCGATGTGGACTTTTAATGGGCATCAAGACCGCATGAGGCTCTAGGAGGGGGATCTTGCGCCTGAAACACTAAGGAAGGTGCTGAAAGTCTTGATGAGTGACCCCTCTCCGGGCAGTGTCCGGCATGGGGGTGCCCTCTTGTATCTCTGCTCAGGCAGGGCCGAGTTTGTGAGGCAGATGACCCACTTTGACGAATGGGGGTTGCGCCCAGCTGACCTTGTGGGGCCCCGTGAGAATCCAGTTGCCGTGGCTCCTTCCCCGATCGTCCACGTCGATCCTGCCTCAAGAGGTGGTGCGGGGAGGCAAGCATCACCGGGAGCTGGGGGGTCTGATGTCGAGACGCCGATGTCGCACGGGGCTCTCGAGGCGTCATCCTCCAGAGCTTTCGAAGCTCATCCAGAGGTGGCAGCTGATGAGGAGACGCGACATGCGGCTCCCGAGGCCGAGACTCCTGAGGCCTCGGTAGGCCATCAAGAGGTGGTGCCTGATCGCTCCTCCCAGCCCGGCGCCCTTGATGCAAGTCACATTGATGCTTATCCGTCCATGCCACGCGCCGGCTCTCACGTCGAGAGCTTGGGCCGGTTCCACATATACTTCGACGCCCTCCGCAAGAGGAAGGAGGCTTTGGGTGGCAATGATCACCCCTGCCACCCGTTGAAGCACAGGAAGTACTTCGCCATGGACGAGTAAGTTCCTACTTCTTGTAACTTCTTGTTCGATGTTCCCTTCGCTGACTGTGGCCTTTCAGGATCCCTCCTGCCGAGCCTACGGAGCCGGCCAAGGTGCCACCTCCTCAGGCCCCATCTTCATTGCCGACCTTGAGCGTCCCGAGCTTGTGCGCCACTCCCGACGTGAGTTCGGCTAGAGAGGTAGGCCATCCCGCGGCATGCCTTGAGCCTGCGCGCACACCGCTCTTCCTTCGCGAGCATTTCCGGGGCATAGCCAGCTTGCCACGTACTCCTCCCTTGATCATGGACGGTGAATTGTTGAAGTTGATCTTCGGCTCCTCTTCAGGGGATGGGTCAGCGTTGGGCTGGGTCCCTTGTGGGGCCCTTCCGGTGATTGTGGGGGCACCAGCCCCCAGCCCCCTGCCGACAAGGGGCGAGCCACTTCAGGGCCCTCCGCCGACGCCGATGGTGGAGGACGATGCTGACGACGTGCTTAGGCGTGTGCGCGAGCGCAGCACCGTCCGTGGAGACTTTCTCTAGAAGGCGATGGATGTGGTGAGCCAGCTTTGTGTAGAGCTCGCGGGCGAGGATGCGCGTGTTGAAGCTGAAGGCTTGCGGCTGGCTGAGGAATGGCATAGGTTGAAGGTGGCCGTTAGCCTTGCACGTCATCTACGTGATCTTGACAACGCAAAGGCCGAAGAATATCTGGTGGCCTCGCGGAAGGCCTGCTCCCGAGCCATCGAGGAGGCTCAGGAGGCTGACCGACGACGGGAGATCGCGGAGGAGCGCGCGTGGGAACTCCAAGCCTGGTGAAATTCCCTGGAGCAGCAAGTGGAGCTGCGCCAAGCTGCCCTGGCATCACTGAAAGGGGCGCCCGTCGAAGAGGAGGAGCTTCAGAAGCATGAGGAAGCGCTGACACTGGAGGCTGCTCAGCGCAACCTCGATCTTGAACGGCTGGAGACGAGGGAGCGCCAGGTTACCCAGGCAGAGGACAATGTTGGCGCGCGAGAGGTCTGAATCTAAGAAGAGATCGATCGTCGCATGGCGGAAGCCCGCGCGGGTCTTGAGCACGAGTATGAAGAGAGGTTGGAGCTGATCAAGGTCGAGGCTGCTGGTAGGACTGCCGCTCTTAGGACCAAGCTGACCGAAGCAACACAGCGCGTTGAGGCCACCGCAGCCGCCTTGGGCATGGCGCGGGCTGAGCTGGCCTCCTCCCGCGCCGAGCTACTTCTCCTCCAGTGGAGGGTTGATGATGCCGAGTCCGGTGCGCGGCAGAACGAAGATGAGATTCGCCAGCGGCAGACGCTGGAGCACATGCATGGCCCCATGCTCCGAACACTCGGGGAAAGGGCCAACGCGGCGTTGGGCAACATCTGTGAAGCAGCCGCTAAGGAGCCTCACGTGACCAACTACGCTGGCAATCTCCGGTTCTTCACGGACGTGGTGACGCATCTGGAGAATCGCTCTGAGAGAGCTCGCCAGCTTGTCGAGGAGCGGAGCCGTGGCCTGCTCGCACGGGCATTCTCCCGTGTCTTCAGCCATCTTCAGAACATTGACCCCCTCTTCGACTTCGACGCCGCCATCGCCCCGGTGCCAGAGGCCATCCGGGGTGACCTGGCACGGTGGGTGGAGGACAACATGGATGTTCTTGTCCGGGCCTTCACTTTTGATGATGACGAGGTGGTTGTCGCTGCTGATGAAGGTGACGTGGTGAACGGCGGCGAAGACGGTGCCAACGATGGCAAGGGTGAGGCCAGCGACAGCACCAGCGGCGCCAGCGACGCCTCCGGAGACAACCAAGAGGATGCGGTGAGTGACATGTCTGATTGATCCTACGCCCCCTTGCTGTTTATCCTGCGTAGAAAAAGCTCGGGCGTGATTGATCCTACGCCCCCTTGCTGTTTATCCTGCGTAGAAAAAGCTCGGGTGTGGCCCTGAAGGTTGTAAGAGCATTTTGGGAGGGGAATCCCCTCATGTAAAAAGGATTGTTGTCCACGCGTTACTAAGGACGGCACCGAATGGGCGCCCATATGATGTCATGGTCTCTACGACGAGTTGGTCGCTGTGATTTTACCTTTATCTTGGCGAGCTTTGAGTAGGCTTGGGGCGACTCTCCGAGGGTCCCTCGGGGGGCCTGTTGACAATGTGGTGAGAGCCTAGCGAGAGCGAGCGCCGGCCACTGGACAGCATGCGCATGCGTGCTGGACCCATCCCTGCCCGCGAGGGGCTCACGAGAGGGAGGCAGCTGGTGCGAATTCCAACTTGAGCAGAAACCGGAACACAAGAAAGAACTCGAACAAGACAAGACACCCCTCCCCGCATACGCAAACACAAATTCAACTTCAACTTAGATCCGAAACGAGAAAGCTTGACCACACAAAAGGAAGGAAAAGCAAAAGGCCGCATTCGGCACCTAGTCTAGTCTTCGAGGTCTTCTCACCAGCGCGGAGCTAAGTGCTGCCACTGGGCGTGGAAGGGAGCCCCCGAGGCCCGAGGGCGACTATCTGGAGACTCCGGTGCGTGTACAACCCCAACTCATTATTACGTCAGAGTGTCATGGGCAGCGAGCTTCACAGGCACTGGGCCTTCTTCACAGGTACCGGCCTTGCTTCATATCGCCAGATGAGGGCCCCGCCTTGCGCCACCCTTGACCACCATTGACGGTGACCGGAAACCAGGATAACACCAATGGGTAAAAGGGGACGCCAGCGGTTCCCCCGATGACCACGGGTCCTCTGCCAGGGGCAGGCCTTGCGGCACCTCCCTAGCAGAGGGCCTACCTCCGAGGAACATCTTCCTCTGCGTGCCATGGGGAGGGGCCTGGCTCCCGGCCCCACTCCTGCAGCCCCCAGTGCCCTCCTCCTGAGGGGAGGGAGGCTGCTGCACTGGGGCAACCATCCGCTGCAGTGACCTAGACTTCCTGCGACCCATGGCTAGCATAAGCTTGCTCTTGAGGAATTAGCGGTACCCGATAACTGTTGTTGCCGGCGCGGTTGGCGAGGCTTCCTTGAGGCTCCTGAAAGGGCTCGGCTTCTAGCGTCTCTTCCTCCCAGCCTGGCCCGAGGAACGAGCCATGGTCTTCTTCCAGCGCGTACTCCCGATCCACCATGTGGGGCACATATGCTTCCGGGGTTGCCGCCCCAAAGGCCTCGCTGTAGTGACCCATGCTCCACGCGGTTTGGCTTGACGCACCATCTTGGGGGTGGTAGGGCGGCGGCCTGCCCGGGCCGTAGGCAGCGATGCGCGTGCCTTCGCTTACCAGGGGCGGTGCTGGTGCAGCTTGTCGCCCGGCGCTGAAGGCCAAGCTGGTGTTGATGAAGCCTTGAGGTACGCCTGGGGGCGCGCGGGCGCGGATGGGCTCGCCGTGTGATCCGCCCGGGGCCTGGGGTGGAAGCTGGACACAGAATGGAGGTGCCCCTGAAGCAGCGGCATCCAGGAGCTCAGCGACGCGCTCTAGCAGCACATCGCGACCGCTTTCCTACAGCCTGCACCGTAGCAGTTCTCGAGCCACTGTGAGCGCGGCCTTCATGTTCGCCTGCTCCCGTCGGGTGTGCGGTGATGTAGCCACGGCGTGGTTTGAGGCCCTTGCTGCTGATCACACCTGCCGCGGGGTGAGGGCAAGCGGCGCTTGACCGCGTCGCCCGCGCCCCATAGCATTCTGCGGAGTGCGGGCTACCTGAGGCGCGGGGTTGAGGGCACCTTGGGCAGGCGGCACGGAATGGGCACGCCATGCCACCCAGCGGTCGGCGTTGGCCGTCGGGTCGCCGGACATGGAGGCGACGAAGCGGTGGAACGCAGGATGGCGAAAGAAAGATTTCGGCACACCCCTACCTGGCGCGCCAAATGTCGGATATCGGGTTCCGGTAAAAGCCTTAAGGTTCGAACTCTGGGGTGCACGCGAAGATCTTTCCCCTACCGATCCATGTCCAAACGCCTCGCTGCGAATCTAAGTTAATCGATGAACAAGACAAGGGACACAAGGTTTATACTGGTTCGGGCCACCGTTGTGGTGTAATACCCTGATCCAGTGTGTGGTGTGGTGGATTGCCTCAGGGGTGATGGTGAACAGTACAGAGGAAGAACAGCCTCGCGAGAGGTGTTCTTGGGCTGGTGCGATGAACTACTTGGGTGAGTTCGACCGCCTCTGGATCTGATGAGAACTCTCCGAGATGCCCTCTACTGTGGTGGCTAGCTCTATATAGAGAGGCCCTGGTCCTCTTCCCAAATATTGAGCGGGAAGGGAGCCAACAACGACCATTTTGAAGGGGAGCATCTAGCACAAGTTATCCTGACTAAAGTTGGTCTTCGGCTGCCAAAGGCACTGGCAATGACGCCGTCTTGGGCTCCACGGTGACCTCTGTCCTGACGCTCTGCTGGTCCTGGTCTTGTTGCACCGAAATGGTAACCTTTGCTTGATGCCTCAGTACTCCGCGCCTGTGCTTGTCCCCTTTGCACCAAAGAGGAAACAAGGACACTATGCAGGTCGGCGCCCGCCTGGCGCCTGCCTGGTCTCGATCATTATGGCTTGCGTCACGAGCACCTCGCGAGGAACCACTGCCTTGATCTCTTCGCCTCCTCGCGAGCCTGCCTGGTGAGGCCATCCCTGAGGAAGCCTTGAATCGTCCACCCCGCGAGGCTTGGACCCTCGCGAGGGTCTTGAGCTTGAGTTGATGAAGATGGGTCGTACTGGTCCACCACTTGAGCCATGCCGCAAGCCGCAGGCAGGCAAGTCTGGGGACCCCCGTTCCTAGAACGCCGACAGGTGCAAAGGGAGTGAGCGCAGGTGCGGAGTACCGAGGCGTCAAGCAAAGGTTTCCATATCAGTGCAACGAGACCAAGACCAGCAGAACGGCAGGGCGGAGGTCACCGTGGAGCCCAAGACGTCGTCATCGCCAGTGCCTTTGGCAGTCGAAGACCACCTTTAGTCAGGATAGCTTGTACTAGTTGTCCCCTTACAAAATGGCCATTGCTAGCTCCCTTCCCGCTCAATATTTGGGAAGAGGACCAGGACCTCTATAAATAGGGCTAGTCACCATAGTAGAAGGCATCTAGAATCTCATCTAGAGCCAACAGAGACGGGATCCGAACCTAGCTGATCCACACACCACCACCACAAGAACACCTCTCCTCGCGAGGCTGTTCTTCCTCTGTACTATTCATCATCAGCCCAAGAGGCAATCCACCACACCACACACTGGATTAGGGTATTACACCACAACGGTGGCCCGAACCAGTATAAACCTTGTGTCTCGTGTGTTGTTCATCGCGCTAGCTTAGAATCACGGTGAGGTACTGGGCGTGTTTCGGTAGGGAGAAGATCTTCGTGCGCACCCCAGAGTTTGAACCTTAAGGGTTTTTGCCGGAACCCGATATCCGACACATATTGAGTCCATAGGAAAGGCAATACTATTAACAGGGGATGAGGTGTTGCTTAATGGCTTACTTGCTCAAATGCTTAGTTATATTGCTCCAAAACCCCCAGCCACTTTCTCCATCCAAATATGTCCTAACCCAAAACTCAAACTCGGCCCCACCGATTCTTTCTACCCGGAGCCACTGAGTTTACTTGACATAGCCACTGCCAGAATTCCTAACAGTTTGGCTCGCCAATACGGATCACGGGTATCACCGAGATGGCCTTTCCAACTCTCTGCTACTTGTTGTAGTTAGTTTGGTCTAACCGAGAATTGCAATCGGTCTCACCGAGATGGCTTGACCAACTCTTTGTTGCCTTATTGCTTCACTTTGCTCTCACCGAGTTGACGCAATCGGTGCCACCGATACGAGGTTTGCCCTAAGCCCTAGCACATTGGTCTCACCGAGTTGTTCCAATTGGTCCCACCGAGATTCCTAAGTTCACATTTTTGAACTAATCGGTGCCATCGAGTTTAACCATTCGGTCCCACCAAGATGAGTCAAATGTGTGTAAAGGTAGGATTTTTTGTGGAGGCTATATATACCCCTCCACCCGCATCTCCATTTGAGAGAGAGCCATCAGAATGCCCCTACACTTCCACCATTCATTTTCTGAGAGAGAACCACCTACTCATGTGTTGAGATCAAGAAGTTCCATTCCTGCCATTTGAATCTTGATTTCTAGCCTTTCCCAAGTTGCTTTCCACTTAAATCACTCTTCCACCATAGCCAAATCTGAGAGACAGAATTGAGTATTGGGGAGACTATCATTTGAAGCACAAGAGCAAGGAGTTCATCATTAACGTACAGTCTATTACCTTTTGGAGAGTGGTGTCTCCTAGATTGGTTAGGTATCGCTTGGGAGCCTCCGTCATGATATGGAGTTGAACCTAGAAGTTTGTAAGGGCCAGGAGATCGCCTACTTCGTGAAGATCTACCCGAGTGAAGCCAGTCCTTCGTGGGTGATACGTCTCCAACGTATCTATAATTTTTGGTTGTTACATGCTATTATATTATCCATCTTGGATGTTTTATATGCATTTATATGCTATTTTATATGATTTTTGGGACTAACCTATTAACCTAGAGCCCAGTGCCAGTTTCTTGTTTTTCCTTGTTTTTGAGTTTTACAGAAAGGTATACCAAAGGAGTCCAATTGACCTGCCAATTTACGGTGATTTTTTATGGACCAGAAGAAGCCCCCGAAGCAAAAGAGTTGGGCCAGAAGAGTCCCGAGTCATCCACGAGGATGGGGGGCATGCCCTACCCCCCAAGGAGCGTGCCCCTACATCATGGATGACTCGGAGACCCCCCCCCCACTGACGTGAAACCGACGCCAAAAATTCCTATAAATACAGAAACCCCCGAAAAGAAACTCGGTGGGACCAATTGGAACAACTCGGTGGTGGAGGGGTATATATAGCCTCCACACAAAATCGGGCCCTGTTCCGCCACCCTTTCGGACGGGGGGATCAATCACCGGTGGTCATCTTCATCATCCCGGCGCTCTCCATGATGATGAGGGAGTAGTTGACCCTCGGGGCGGGGGTATGTACTAGTAGCTATGTGTTTGATCTCTCTTTCTCTCTCTCTCTCTCTCTCTCTCTCCTATGTTCTTGATGTACCGCGAGCTTTGCTATTATAGTTGGATCTTATGATGTTTCTCCCCCTCTACCTTCTTGTAATGGATTGGTTTTTCCCTTTGAAGTTATCTTATCGAATTGAGTCTTTAAGGATTTGAGAACACTTGATGTATGTCTTGCATGTGCTTATCCATGGTGACAATGGGATATTCACGTGATCTACTTGATGTATGTTTTGGTGATCAACTTGCGGGTTCAGTGACCTTGTGAACTTATGCATAGGGGTTGGCACACGTTTTCGTCTTGACTCTCCGATAGAAACTTTGGGGCACTCTTTGAAGTTCTTTGTGTTGGTTGAATAGATGAATCTGAGATTGTGTGATGCATATCATATAATCATACCCCGCGGATACTTGTGGTGACATTGGAGTATCTAGGTGACATTAGGGTTTTGGTTGATTTGTGTCTTAAGGTGTTATTTTACTACGAACTCTAGGGCTGTTTGTGACACTTATAGAAATAGCCCAATGGATTGATCGGAAAGAATAACTTTGAGGTGGTTTCGTACCCTACAATAATCTCTTCGTTTGTTCTCCGCTATTAGTGACTTTGGAGTGACTCTTTATTGCACGTTGAGGGATTGTTATATGATCTAATTATGTTATTATTGTTGAGAGAACTTGCACTAGTGAAAGTATGAACCCTAGGCCTTGTTTGGAAGCATTGCAACACCGTTTTCGCTCACTTTTGTTACTAGTTACCTTGCTGTTTTTATATTTTCAGATTTCAAAAACCTATATCTACGATCCATATTGCACTTGTATCACCATTTCTTCGCCGAACTAGTGCACCTATACAATTTACCATTGTATTGGGTGTGTTGGGGACACAAGAGACTCTTTATTATTTGGTTGCAGGGTTGTTTGAGAGAGACCATCTTCATCCTACGCCTCCCACGAATTGATAAACCTTAGGTCATACACTTGAGGGAATTTTGCTACTGTCCTACAAACCTCTGCACTTGGAGGCCCAACAACGTCTACAAGAAGAAGGTTGTGTAGTAGACATCAAGCTCTTTTCTAGCGCCATTGCCGAGGAGGTTAGTGCTTGAAGGTATATCTTTAGATTTTGCAATCAAATCTTTTAGTTTCTTTTTTTGTCACTAGTTTAGTTTATAAAATAAAACTATAAAAAAATGGAATTGAGGTTGCCTCATATGCTTCATCTTTTTAATGTTTTTCATGAAAATAAGGATTCCGATAATTGTGCGAAAGTGTTAGAAGAAGAATGCATTAAAATGTTTGGCACTAAATCTTTGAATGATGAGCATGATTGCAATGTTGTTAGTATGAACTCTTTGAATATTCATAATACTAATGATGATTGCACTAGTCATGATAAAAATGTCTCTTATAAGCATGTCAACTTTTGTGGAGTGCATAGAGTTTGCAAGTACACACCAAATAGGGAAGATAGATTTTGCAAGAGGCATAAGTATTTAGAAACTAAATGGTTGCAAGCGAGGCTAGATGCTTGTGCTAAAAATTTAAAATTTCTTTGCCATCCTTGTGAACTTTGCAATGAACATGATCATTTAAATCTCCCATGCAAATTGTTTCATGATCGAATCGTGTCCAAAAATTGTGATGACTTGATTTCCCTTGCGCGTCATAATGAACTTAGTTTGCTTTTGGGTTATGAATAAATGAAACGTATAACTAAGGATCTTCTAGAATTTGTCTTTGATAAAGTTCTTGATTTTGATCTAGAGGAAATTTATATGTATTGTGCGGTGAATTGCATTGAAAATCCTTATATTTCCAATCACATAAAGACAGAAAACAAATAGAAGATGAAGAGAATACTAATGAAAGCAAAGAGATTTCCCAATATCCTCCTATTCTTTCTTATGATGAATCAGGTAACGAGGAGGAGCTTTCTATTCGACCAATCTCATTAATAAGGAGATCCAAAAAGAGGATTAAACCCACACATAATGTGAATAAGAAAAAGAAAAGACAGAGAAGCAAAGGTAAAAAGGTATCCCTCCCAAATGATGTTGCTCCTATTACTCATTGTGATGATGATAGTTGCTATACTATTGATGATATCCATACTATTAATGATGATAGTGATTACGCTTATGATATGCAAAGGCCCAAGCTTGGGGATGCTATGTTTGATGAGAATGAGATGTTTGAGAATTTATTGCTGCAATTAATGTTTGTCCCAAGCTTGGGGATGCTATGTTTAATGAATATGATATTTTTAGTCTCCCAAGTTTTGATATGCAAATTTATTATGATGATAGCATGCCTCCTACTTATGATGATTATATTGATGAAAGTGGGTTTGGAAGAGTGTCAACTTTAGGAAGTAATGATCCCACTATTTTGGAGGGTGTTGAATCTTATTGTGATAATTATGAAAGTGGATTTGGAGAGCTCATGACTTTATTTAGTGATGAATCCACTATTTCGGAAGAGGTTCCAATTGATTATGAGAACAAAGTTGTTATATATGATGATTATTTTGATGACATGTATGCTATAGAGAATAATAATAACCATGAAACTTGTCATCATTATTTTAATTTTCAATTGGATTATGCCACATGATAGTTATTTTGTTGAGTTTGCTCCCACTACTATTCATGAGAAGAAATTTGCTTATGTGGAGAGTAATGAAAATTCTATGCTTATGCATCATGAAAAGAGTGCTTTATGTGATAGTTATATTGTTTAATTCATTCATGATGTTACTGAAAATTATTATGAGGGAGGAATGTATGCTTGTAGGAATTGCAATAATATCAAGTTTCCTCTCTATGTGTTGAAAATCTTGAAGTTATGCTTGTTTTGCTTTCCTGTGCTAGTTGATTCTTGTTCCCATAAGTTGTTTGCTCACACAATACCTATGCATGGGAAGTGGGTTAGACTTAAATGTGCAATTCATATTCTTCATGATGCTCTCTTTGTGTTTCAATTCTTATCTTTTTATACGAGCATCATTAAAATCATCATGCCTAGCTAAAAAGGCATTAAAGAAAAGCGCTTGTTGGGAGACAACCCAATATTTACCCCTACTATTTTGTGTGTTCACATGATTAAGATACTGTAGTAATCATGTTTTATAGCTTTTGTTTCAATAAAGTGCCAAGTAAGACCTTTGGGATAGCTTACGGTGATAGTTGTGTTGATCCTGCTGAAAATCAGAAACTTCTGTGCCCAGTAAATTAGTTTTAATAATTCACAGAAACGTGATTTTGATCTTATTCTTTTTGATATATATTGGTACACAAATTGCTCAGGTTTTACTAATTTGGCTAGGTTTTTGAAGTTACAGAAGTATTCGAGAGTTACAGATTACTACAGACTGTTCTGTTTTTGACAGATTCTGTTTTCTATGTGTTGTTTGCTTATTTTGGTGAATCTATGAGTAGTATCGGAGGGAATGAACCATATAGAAGTTGTAATACAGTAGATATTACACCAATATTAATTTAGAATGAGTTCATTACAGTACCTAAGTGGTGACTTATTTTCTTATACTAAGGGAGCTTACGAGTTTTCTGTCGAGTTTTGTGTTGTGAAGTTTTCAAGTTTTGGGTAAAGATTCGATGGACTATGGAATAAGGAGTGGTAAGAGCCTAAGCTTGGGGATGTCCAAGGAACCCCAAGGCAATATTCAAGGACAACCAAGAGCCTAAGCTTGGGGATGCCCCGGATGGCATCCCCTCTTTCGTCTTCGTTCATCGGTAACTTTACTTGGAGCTATATTTTTATTCACCACATGATATGTGTTTTGCTTGGAGAGTCATTTTATATTATTTTGTTTTGCTTGATGTTTGAATAATATCCCAAGATATGAAATTCTTAAATGATAGAGAGTCTTCACATAGTTGCACAATTATTCGACTACTCATTGGTCTTCACTTATATCTTTTGGAGTAGTTTGTCATTTGCTCTAGTGCTTCACTTATATCTTTTTAGAGCACGACGGCAGTTTTATTTTATAGAAATTGTTGAACTCTCACGCTTCACTTATATTATTTTGAGAGTCTTTTAGAACATCATGGTAATTTTCTTGGGTTATAAAACTAGTCCTAATATGATGGGCATCCAAGAGGGATATAATAAAAACTTTCATGTAAAGTGCATTTAATACTATGAGAAGTTTGATTCTTTATGATTGTTTTGAGATATGAAGATTGTGGTATTAGAGTCATGCTAGTGGGGTAATTGTGAATTTGAGAAATACTTGTGTTGAGGTTTGTGAGTCCCGTAGCATGCACGTATGGTGACCGTTGTGTAACAAAATTGAAGCATGAGGTATTTCTTTGATTGTCATCCTTTGTGTGGAGGTAGGATCACGCGATGGTTAACTCCTACCAATCGTTCCCCTAGGAGCATGTGAGTAGTGCTTGGTTTTGATGACTTATAGATTTTTGCAATAAGTATGTGAGTTCTTTATGACTAATGTTGAGTCCATGGACTATACGCACTCTCACCCTTCCACCATTGCTAGCCTCTCTTGTACCGTGCAACTTTTGCCGGTACCATACACCCACCATATACCTTCCTCAAAACAGCCACCATACCTACCTATTATGGTGTTTCCATAGCCATTCCGAGATATATTTCCATGCAACTTTCCACCGTTCCGTTTATTATGACACGCTTCATCATTGTCATGCTGCTTTGCATGATCATGTAGTTGACATCGTATTTGTGGCAAAGCCACCTTTCATAATTCTTTCATACATGTCACTCTTGATTCATTGCACATCCCGGTACACCGCCAGAGGCATTCATATAGAGTCATATTTTGTTCTAAGTATTGAGTTGTAATTCTTGAGTTGTAAGTAAATAAAAGCGTGATGATTATCATTATTAGAGCATTGTCCCATGTGAGGAAATAAAAAAAAGAGGACAAATAAGCCAATAAAAATAGAGGCCAAAGAAGCCAATAAAAAACAAAAAAATTAGAGAAAAAGAGAGAAGGGGCAATGCTACTATCCTTTTACCACACTTGTGCTTCAAAGTAGCATCATGATCTTCATGATAGAGAGTCTCTTGTTTTGTCACTTTCATATACTAGTGGGAATTTTTCATTATAGAACTTAGCTTGTATATTCCAACGATGGGGTTCCTCAAGTGCCCTAGGTCTCCATGAGCAAGCAAGTTGGATGCACACCCATTTAGTTTCTTTTTGAGCTTTCATACACTTATAGCTCTAGTGCATCCGTTGCATGGCAATCCCTACTCACTCACATTGATATCTATCGATGGGCATCTCCATAGCCCGTTGATACACCTAGTTGATGTGAGACTATCTCCCAATTTTTGTCTTCTCCACAACCACCATTCTATTCCACCTATAGTGCTATGTCCATGGCTCACGCTCATGTGTTACGTGAAGGTTGAAAAGGTTTGAGAATACTAAAGTATGAAACAATTGCTTGGCTTGTCACCGGGGTTGTGCATGATTTGAATATTTTGTGTGATGAAGATGGAGCATAGCCAGACTATATGATTTTGTAGGGATATCTTTCTTTGGCCATGTTATTTTGAGAAGACATGATTGCTTTGTTAGTATGCTTGAAGTATTTTGAGAAGGCATGATTGTTTTCATGTCAATATTAAACTTTTGTTTTGAATCTTATGGATCTGAATATTCTTGCCACAATAAAGAATATTACATTGATAAATATGTTAGGTAGCATTCCACATCAAAAATTCTGTTTTAATCATTTACCTACTCGAGGACGAGCATGAATTAAACTTGGGGATGCTTGATACGTCTCCAGCGTATCTATAATTTTTTTATTGTTCCATGCTATTATATTATCCATCTTGGATGTTTTATATGCATTCATATGCTATTTTATATGATTTTTGGGACTAACCTATTAACCTAGAGCCCAGTGTTAATTTATGTTTTTCCTTGTTTTTGAGTTTTACAAAAAAAGGAATACCAAACAGAGTCCAATTGACCTCCAATTTACGGTGATTTTTTATGGACCAGAAGAAGCCCTCGAAGCAAAAGAGTTGGGCCAGAAGAGTCCCGAATCATCCACGAGGGTGGGGGCATGCCCTACCCTCCAGGGAGCGTGCCCCTACCTCGTGGCTCACTCGAACACCCCCTGACGTGAAACCAATGCCAAAAATTCCTATAAATACAGAAACCCCCGAAAAGAAATCTATATCAGGAGTTCTGCCACCGCAAGCCTCTGTAGCCACCAAAAACCAATCGGGACCCTGTTCCGCCACCCTGTCAGAGGGGGGATCCATCACCGGTGGCCATCTTCATCGTCCCAGTGCTCTCCATGAAGAGGAGGGAGTAGTTGACCCTCGGGGATGGGGTATGTACCAGTAGCTATGTGTTTGATCTCTCTCTCTCTCTCCTGTGTTCTTGATGTACCACGAGCTTTGCTATTATAGTTGGATCTTATGATGTTTCTCCCCCTCTACCTTCTTGTAATGGATTGATTTTTTCCTTTGAAGTTATCTTATTGGATTGAGTCTTTAAGGATTTGAGAACACTTGATGTATGTCTTGCATGTGCTTATCTATGGTGACAATGGGATATTCACGTGATCTACTTGATGTATGTTTTGGTGATCAACTTGCGGGTTCAGTGACCTTGTGAACTTATGCATAGGGGTTGGCACACGTTTTTGTCTTGATTATCCGGTAGAAACTTTGGGGCACTCTTTGAAGTTCTTTGTGTTGGTTGAATAGATGAATCTGAGATTGTGTGATGCATATCGTATAATCATACCCGTGGATACTTGTGGTGACATTGGAGTATCTAGCTGACATTAGCACTACTAGGAAAACGGCTACAGCTAATATGGACATTAATGGCGCATCATGTATGTGGTGCGCCATTAATGGCCATATTACTAATGGCGCACCTGGTGAAAAGTGTGCCATTACTAAGTTTGACCAAGGTTTGACCCAGTCATACACATAGTAATGACGCACTTTGTATAGGTGCGCCATTACTAAGTTGACATAGAAATGGCGCACCTTCACAAAAGTGCGCCATTACTATTTGTATAACTGGGTCAAACCTTGGTCAAACTTAGTAATGGTGCACTTTGCGTAGGTGCGCCATTACTATGTCAAACTTAGTAATGGCACACCTATACAAAGTGCGTCATTACTAAGTTTGACCAAGGTTTGACCAAGTCATACACATAGTAATGGCGCACTTTGTGAATGTGCTTCATTACTAACTTTGACCTGTTCAAATGCACCCACCCCCCTGTGGACCGCCTTTTCAATTTTAAAAAAATGATGGAAATGTCAAAAAAATAAAAGAAAATAAGTTTCCCATGTGATATGTGGTCTAGTTGTTGGGAAAATTTAAAAATATGAATTTCGACTTTATTTGCAAAATCTCTCCGTAATTTAGTAAAATGGGCATAACTTTTGCATACGAAC
The DNA here is from genome assembly GCF_002162155.2 of Triticum dicoccoides. NCBI lineage: Eukaryota > Viridiplantae > Streptophyta > Magnoliopsida > Poales > Poaceae > Triticum > Triticum dicoccoides. Next base: position 456,462,888 of record NC_041387.1, on the reverse strand, counting down.
TCGGATTAAAAAGTTTTTTATATGAAAAATCATCTACTCAAAAAGTTACATCCCAATTCAATCGGGGAAACCCCGTTGAAGAGTTTTAGAATCCCCAAAAACCTAACAGAATAAAAGATACAGGGCTTTTAAGATCTAGAGGGGGGATGGAAAATTTTCAAACTTAGTAGTGGCGCACCATTTGCTAGGTGCGCCACTAGTAACAGAAAAAAAACTTTTGAATTTTTTTGTCAAAAATGTTCAAAATATGATATGTAATATGAACGGAAGTTTGAAATATTTTTTCAAAATTTCATCACACTCATGAACATGAACAAAGTCCTAGACATCAACAAGGTTTAATAGGATTGATATGCTAGATATATCAACAAGTGCCTGTTAAGTGAGCTGGTGCTGAGGTTGGATGGGTGACCTTTCAGGAAGTTAGACCACTGAGTACAATTTGACTTGAGATTAAGCATATTGACCCGAGATTAAGCTATAGTGACCCGAGATACAAAAAAAATTCTAAAAAAAATTGAAAAAAAATCTGATTTTTTTTTCAAAAAAAATGTTAGTAATGGCGCACTTCTATGTGGTGCGTCATTACTAAGTCAGATAGTAATGGCGCACCTCTAGGCATAGTAATGGCGCACTATAGGTGCGCCATTACTATTTGTGATAGTAATGGCGCATCAAATGTGCGCCATTACTAACAATTACTAATGGCATGATAATAGTGGCGCACCTATAGTGCGCCACTAATGGCAAAAATAGGTGCACCACTAACAGGCCTTTTTCTAGTAGTGTAGGGTTTTGGTTGATTTGTGTCTTAAGGTGTTATTTTACTACAAACTCTAGGGCTGTTTGTGACACTTATAGAAATAGCCCAATGGATTGATCGGAAAGAATAACTTTGAGGTGGTTTCGTACCCTACAATAATCGCTTCGTTTGTTCTTCGCTATTAGTGACTTTGGAGTGACTCTTTATTGCATGTTGAGGGATTGTTATATGATCTAATTATGCTATCATTGTTGAGAGAACTTGCACTAGTGAAAGTATGAACCCTATGCCTTGTTTGGAAGCATTGCAATACCGTTTTCGCTCACTTTTGTTACTAGTTACCTTGCTGTTTTTATATTTTCAGATTTCAAAAACCTACATCTACCATCCATATTGCATTTGTATCACCATTTCTTCGCCGAACTAGTGCACCTATACAATTTACCATTGTATTGGGTGTGTTGGGGACACAAGAGATTCTTTGTTATTTGGTTGCAGGATTGTTTGAGAGAGACCATCTTCATCCTACACCTCCCACAGATTGATAAGCCTTAGGTCATCCACTTGAGGGAAATTTGCTACTGTCCTACAAACCTCTACACTTGGAGGCCCAACAACGTCTACAAGAAGAAAGTTGCGTAGTAGATATCAGTGGGTGATGGCCATGGTGGGATAGACAAGCTAGGTTGCTTCTTCGTGGACCCTTCGTGGGTGGAGCCCTCCGTGGACTCACGCAGTCGTTAACCTTCATGGGTTGAAGTCTCCATCAACGTGGACGTACGGTAGCACCACCTATCAAAACCATGCCCAAAATTCTCCCGTCTCCATTGCGTTTGCACTCTCCAATCCCATCCCTTACTTTCTTGAGAATTGCATGCTTTACATTTTCCGCTGCCTATACTCTTGTCATGCTTGCTTGAAATGTATTGTATGTGCTTTAACTTATGCTAAACTCCGCCTTAACTTGAAGAAATTAAAAACTGCCACTTTTGCTTGTTAAGGGTCTAATAAACCCCCCTCTAGACCCTCTTCTCGATCCTTTTAATTGGTATCAGAGCATTAGTCTCCATTGCTTTGGTTTAATCCCCATTGGAGGAGGATGGATGAGTCTATGTTCGGGAGTATTAGATGTAGAGTGCCTATTCTTGATGGGGAGTTTTATGGTTCATGGAAAAATGAGATGCTTGAGATTTCCAATGAATATTATTTGAACAAGTATATCCTTAGCCCTTACGTGCCCCCTATTCATTCTTTGCATCCTACCCCCGATGAGTATCTTGACATGGTTCACAATATTAGGACTACTGACCTTATCATTAGAGGACTGCCTAGAAAATTGCTTGTGTGCTTGCCTACTTTTGAATGCACATATACTATATGGAATTATCTTGAAGAGCGCTTTCCGAAGTATTCCTTGAAAAATCTGAATGAGATTCTTCAAAAGTCCATTGCTTTTCAAAAAATGGAGCCTAGTGATCCCAAGTTTGATGAATGTCCATTTGAGCTCCGCGATCTTATGCGTGCCAAAGGAAATGTTGGAGTCATTAGTAGCATCATCTCGGAGAAAATTAGAATTCATAACTTGCACGTTGTCATGGTCATAAATCTAATGAATCACTTGCTCTAGGTGATGATCACATACATGATGATGACATTGAGCATGGCTATTATGGTGAAGACAAAGAAAGTGATATTGACTTTGAGGAGACTATGGTAAATCTTAGTCTCATGGCAAACTTTCATGACTACATGGCCAGAGGGAAAGAGAGGATTCTCGATAGTGGATGTACTGATCATATGATCGGAGATAAAGACATGTTCCATGAGCTTGCTAAAAATGATGGCCCATGCAAGTATGTAACTTTTGGAGATAACTCCAAGGGTAAGGTACTTGGCCTTGGTAAGGTGGCCATATCCAACGATATCTCTATTCCAAATGTTATGCTTGTCGAATCTCTTGGTTACAATCTCCTTTCCATATCTAGACTAGCCGACTTTGGTTTCAATGTTCTATTTACCAAAGTAGATTTCCAAGTGTTTCATAGAGTTAATCATAATATGGTCTTTATAAGTATTCATAGAGGTGATATATAAATTGTTGATTTCACTAAGAGAGCCCAACCTCGTACTTGCTTAATTGCTAAATCTTCTAAAGGATGGTTATGGCATAGAAGGTTAGGTCTTGTGGGCCTGCAGAATCTTGATAAGCTTATTTAAGGTGATCATAGGTGTTAAAGATGTTACATTTGACAAGGATAGACTTTGCAGTGCTTTTCAAGCAGGAAAACAAGTTGGGGGAAGTCATCCCGTGAAGAACATCATGACCACGAGAAGACCACTTGAGGTAATTCACATGGATCTCTTCGGTCCCAATGCTTATAAGAGCCTTGGTGGTAACTCTTTCGGTTCGGTCATTGTTTACAATTTTTCAAGATTTATGTGGGTGTTCTTTCTTAATGAAAAATCGCAGTTCCAGATGATCTTAAAGAACTTCACCCAGAAGGCCCAAAACCAATCTGAAGTGAAGATCAAGAAGGTTCGAAGTGATAATGGAACGGAGTTCAAGAACGCCAATGTGGATACCTTTCTTGACGAAGAAGGGATTTCACATGAGTTCTCGGCTACGTACATGCCTCAGCAAAAATAGAGTTGTTGAGAGGAAGAATCAGACACTTATCGAGATGGCGAGAACGATGATTGATGAATACAAGATGCCAAAACACTTTTGGGCGGAAGCGGTCGAGATAGCTTGTCATGCTACGAATCGACTATATCTTCACAAGCTCCTCGGCAAAACAACATACAAGCTACTCACCGGTAACAAACCCCAAGTTTGATACTTTAGAGTATTTGGCTCAAAGCACTGCATTCGTGATAAGCATCGTCGTTCAAAATTTTCTCCTAAATCCTATGAGGGTTTCCTACTCATGCAGTCGTTACCCTTCATGGGTTGAAGTCTCCATCAATGTGGAAGTACAATAGCACCACCTATCGAAACCACGCCAAAAATTCTCCGCATCTCCATTGCGTTAGCACACTCCAATCCCATCCCTTACTTTCTTACAAATTGCATGCTTTACCTTTTCAGCTGCCTATACTCTTATCATGCTTGCTTAAAATGTATTGTATGTGCTTTAACTTGTGCTAAACTCCACCTTAACTTGAAGAAATTAAAAACTGCCACTTTTGCTTGTTAAGGGTCTAATCACCCCCCTTCTAGACTCCTCTTCTCGATCCTTTCACCTGGCTAGACCCCATGTGAATACGACAAAAGAAAAACACACAAAAAGTTCAAAGACTCCCGCCGACTGAATCCGGACGACAGGAGCCTCGGGGACTACACCTAGTGGGTGCACTCAGCGTGCCCCACTTGAGAACACCCAGTGGGTGTGCCCTGTGCAAACCCACGGACAAAATCCTACCACGGGAAAAAGAAACAACTTCGACTGGAATTCATACTCACAATGGTACTTACTCGGACTTTGGTCTTCAACACCTCGCTGGCATCATAGGCCTCCTTTAGTTTGGCCGCACATCAGCCCCACCTGGATCAGAGCCTCCTTGCTCGCCCCACTTGATCTTCAGGGACATGGTACAGGGGGAAGGAGGTTGCTGGGGAATGATGGTGACGCGGAAGCAGGCCTCGGAGTTGGAACCACCGCCGACCCACTTGGAGGAGCTAGGGTAGACCCCGTGGCCGGGACCACTGCAGTCAAAGATGACGAACCGCCCTGTGCCAGAGGACTCGGCCCCATGGCTCTCGCAACGGCCTTCATCGGAGAAACACGAGCCACTCGGCAAGAACAAGCGTCCTGCATCAACATGTTGACACCCGACGTTTTCTCCTTGATGGCCTCTGGGTTAGGCGGGTCAGTTCTCTCGTCATCATCCAGCTGAATGATCTCGGGTGGGGCTACACAAATACGTGAATCAGGAGAGTCATTGGAGTTTAGTCGGGGGAAACCTGACCATCCTAATCAGTCGGTGCAAAATAACTTTGGAGGTGGCGGCGTCCGACGCGTCAGCGTCACTTGGACCCGGCTTACGAGCGTGCGCGTCCGCTGAAGTCGTCGAGGTGTTGTTGCTACAAGGATCAAATGACACTCGGTCATCAACCGAACCAGCGCAAAAACAGGCAAAAGATTGATGAGAACACTCAGTCGAAGTCACAGGCACTACCACCTTGATCCGAGGCACCGCGCCTTCCGAGGTTTAGCGGAGATCTGTTTTGGCTACTTCTCGGTCGAGCTCTCAGCTTTGTCATGCGCTCGCTAGGAGCTGCGAGTCGTCCATCCCGAGGCAGTTGGCTGTGGAGCCCCACTCGCCTTGCCGCTCGGGTCATGTTGTGCCTTCCTGCGGGGTTCCTTGGGGGCCTCGTAGGACGGAGAAGACTCGGCCTCGTCTCCATCCTCAGAGCTCTCGTCCTCATTGCTCTCGTCATCATCGTTGTCATCGTCATCGTCGTCTTCAATTTGATAGAGGCAAAGGTGTCCCGTCTTTTGATGAGATGGTGGCTATCGTTTTGGTGGAAGTCGACTTTGACGATCCGACTACGAACGTGCGAGGACGTCGCGCCTTAGCAATCGCTAAACCAGCCCTGAGAGGTTATTGACCACACCGGAGCACAATCAACCTGACCACAAAGGTCTATTTCCTGCAAGCAAACGAAGAACAAGCAAAAAACTAAGATTGCAATCTGGATATTGCGGATAACAGAGGAAAGCTTTATTAATGAAGGTGGGGTTCTGTGACGCCTTTCTCTGGTCGTTGCACACAAACGAAGTATGTGAAGTTGCAGCTATGGCAAACTTCTAATCTAAACAAAACCCAAAGTCTAACGGTGCCCTAAGGGCTATATATATGGAGGAAGAGGGGGGGAATTTCGTGGCCCTTGGTGGAGGGGTCTGAAATCAACCCTATCTCTTGTTTCCCCACACATACGGACTCTAAAAATAGTCTATACTTATGTATTTCGAAATTACATGGGCCTGGCCCAATAATAAGGTGACGCAGCACCTAGAATAGCCTCGGGACGAAATTTATGAAGTGGCATCTTGTATATTTTGTCCAAGGCTTCATGCATCCATTATGGTGGCTTCAAAGTCCTGAAATCATCACTTGTAACTCCGTTCTTGTTCCCCTTGTGCATGCCATCATCTCCATGCTTGTTCTTGCTCCAATGTTCATCCTTCTCCAGCTAGGCCCTTCATTTGTAAGCAAAACAAATGTATCCAAGTTAGGCAGCATCATATTCTCATGAACATTAGAATCATTACCAAGAAACGAAAGTACCTGATAATTTAATTGGCGTGCGCGAGCTCTAGTAATTGGTCCAGTATATGTAGCAGTAGGGGTTGTGGGTGTAACAATGGTATTGATGTCCTCATCATCCTCCCCTTCTTGAAATGAAGTCGTCCTCGACAGAAGCTCATCTTCCTCACCCAAATAAGGCTTCAAATTTGCAATGTTAAAAGTGGTACTAACCCCAAAATCTGCAGGCAACTCAAGTTTATATGCATTATCATTTATTTTCTCTAACACCTTAAAAGGACCATCAGCACGAGGCATTAGCTTTGATTTGCGCAAATCAGGAAATCTATCCTTACGCAAATGTAACCAAACAAGATCTCCAGGTGCAAACACAACATGTTTTCTACCCTTATATCCAGCAAGTTTATATTTAGCATTCATACGCTCAATGTTTTCCTTAGTTAACTCATGCATTTTTAAAATCAATTCAGCCTGTTGTTTAGCATCAAAATTAACCTTCTCTGAAGATGGAAGAGGCAACAAATCAATAGGTGCACGAGGTAGGAAACCATACACAATATCAAAAGGGCACATCTTAGTAGTAGAATGCAATGAACGATTATAAGCAAATTTAATATGAGGCAAGCATTCTTCCCACATTTTCTTATTATTCTTCAAAACAGCCCTAAGCATAGTAGACAATGTTCTATTGACTACTTCAGTTTGTCCATCGGTTTGGGGGTGACAAGTAGTACTAAAAAGCAGTTTAGTCCCCAACTTAGGCCATAAACATCTCCAAAAGTGGCTAAGTATCACAATCTGAAACAATAGTATTTGGCACACCATGCAAGCGAATAATTTCACAAAAGAACAAATCAGCAACATTAACAGCATCATCGCTTTTATGACATGGTATAAAGTGTGCCATTTTTGAGAATCTATCCACGACAACAAATATGCTATCCCTCCCCTTCTTTGTTCGAGGTAAACCTAAAACAAAGTCCATAGATATATCCTCCCAAGGAACACTAGGTATAGGCAAAGGCATATATAAACCATGAGGACTGAGTCGTGACTTAGCTTTTTGACATGTAGTGCAGCAAGCAACAAAGCGCTCAACATCTTGCCTCATCTTTGGCCAAAAGAAATGTGTAGCAAGTACGTCCTCCGTCTTCTTCACGCCAAAGTGTCCCATTAGTCCTCCTCCATGCGCCTCCTGCAACAACAAAAGACGAATGGAGCTAGCTGGAATGCATAGCTTGTTAGCACGGAACACAAATCCATCATTAACGACGAACTTGTTCCATGTTCTTCCTTCTTTACAATTCTGCAATACATCTTTAAAATCAGCATCATGCACATATTGATCTTTGATGGTCTCCAAACCAAATTTTTTGAAGTCAAGTTGTGAAAGCATAGTATAGCGACGAGACAATGCATCCGCAATAACATTTTCTTTACCCTTCTTGTGTTTAATGACATAAGGGAAAGTCTCAATGAATTCAACCCATTTAGCATGTCTACGATTAAGTTTAGCTTGACTTTTAATATGTTTCAAAGATTCATGATCAGAATGTATAACAAATTCTTTGGGCCATAAATAATGTTGCCATGTTTCTAAATTCCGTACAAGAGCATATAGTTCTTTATCATAAGTAGAATAATTCAGACTAGGCCCACTCAATTTTTCAGAAAAGTATGCAACAGGTTTGCCATCTTGTAATAACACACCTCCTAATCCAATTCCACTAGCATCACATTCAAGCTCAAATGTCTTATTAAAATCAGGAAGTTGGAGTAAAGGAGCATGTGTCAACTTATCTTTCAACACCGTGGAGGCTTCTTCCTGTGCGGTACCCCAAACAAAAGGCACATCCTTCTTTGTAAGATCATTGAGAGGTGCAGCAATGGTGCTAAAATCTCTCACAAAATGCCTATAGAATCCAGCGAGGCCAAGAAAACTCCTCACTTGTGTGACTGTTTTGGGCTGCGGCCAACTCTCAATAGCTTCAATCTTGGCTTTATCAACTTCAATTCCATGTGGAGTAACAACATAGCCAAGAAAAGACACTCGGTCGGTGCAAAAGGTGCACTTCCCAAGGTTACCAAACAAACGTGCATCACGTAGAGCAATAAAAACAGCAGTAAATGTTCCAAATGTTTCTCCAAAGATCTGCTATAAATCAATATGTCATCAAAGTAAACTACCACAAATAATCCAATGAAAGCACGTAAAACTTCGTTCATTAATCTCATGAAAGTACTAGGTGCATTAGTTAACCCAAAAGGCATGACTAACCACTCATATAATCCAAACTTAGTTTTTAATGTTGTTTTCCATTCATCCCCCAATTTCATACGAATTTGATGGTATCCACTACGCAAATCAACTTTGGAGAATATTGTAGAGCCACTCAATTCATCAAGCATATCATCTAGCCTAGGAATAGGATGACGATAACGAATAGTAATATTATTAATGCCTCTACAATCAACACACATACGCGATGTACGATCCTTTTTCGGCACTAGAATAATAGGAACAACACAAGAACTAAGGGATTCATGTATATAACCTTTGTCGAGAAGCTCTTGTACTTGACGCATAATCTCCTTTGTCTCCTCTGGATTGGTACGGTATGGCGCACGGTTTGGCAGTGAAGCACCGGGAATTAAGTCAATCTGCTGCTCAATCCCTCGAATATGCGGTAATCCCGGTGGCACGTCTTGTGGAAAGACGTCAGCGAACTCTTGCAAAATGTTAGTGACAGCAGGAGGCAAAGAGGAAGGCACATCCTCGAATGAAAATAATGCCTCTTTGCACATAAAAGCAAAGCAAACATATTTGCTAAAATCTAGCTCATCAATATCAGATTTGGTGGCAAATAAACATGCACTTTTCAATTTAATTTCAGAGGCAACACTAGATGGTTTATTATTAGGCTTCATTTGTTTCTCAAATTCTTTTGCCACAATCTGATTTTCACTCTTATTCTTCTCCTGTTTTGCTCTGTTAGCTCTATTAATATCATCTTTCAAAATGGAATCAGGAGTCATAGGAAGCAAAGTAATATTTTTATCCTTATGAACAAGAGTATACTGATTGTTTCTACCATGGTGTACAGAATTTTTACAAATTGCCATGGTCTACCAAGTAATAAGGAACATGCTTGCATAGGTACCACATCACAATCAACATAATCAGCATATGTAGAGATACTAAAATGCACACGAACAATACATGTTACCTTAACCTTGCCGCCGTTGTTGAACCATTAGATGTAGTAAGGATGTGGATGTGGTCTTGTGGTGAGAGAGAGCTTCTCCACCATCTCCATGCTAGCCAAGTTGTTGCAGCTCCCTCCGTCTATGATGACGTGCATAGAACGTTCCTTCACAACTCTCTTTGTATGGAACAAATTATGCCTCTGATTTTGCTCAGCTTGTGTGACCTGCACACTCAAAACACGTTGAGCAACTAAACATTCATACCTGTCAGCGTCTTCAGGAGCCATGTATTGCATCTCATGATTAGAATCATCTCCACCGTGTTCTTCATGTGTAATAAGAGCCAAAGTCTCCTCATCATAGTCACTATCAGACTCATACCCACCATCCTCAGTAGCAATCATCACATGCTGAGATTTGCATTCTCTCGCTTAATGACCTCTTCCCTTACAATGACGACAAATAATATCACTTGTGTGCCCAGTTGATGCCATGGAAGAAGAAGAGCTCTATGCAGGCCCGACAGGTGCGCTCTTGGCAGATAGTGGTGGTTGTGCCTGCTTTCTTGTATCATGGCTGGAGGTGGCACCTAATGGAGGTGCTGGTGTAGTGGAAGTAGAAAATGCACACGGTGTCCATGATGAAGGTCGACCTACAGAAAAGTTAGTTCGCGCCAATGCTTGTCGATCCCGCACTTCACGTTCAGCTTTACAAGCAAGATGGGATAAACGAGTGATATTAGTATACTCCTTATACTCTAGAATGGTCTGAATCTCTCTATTTAATTCACCCATAAAACATGCAAGCATAGCTTCATTCTCCTCAACAATACCACATCTAATCATGCCAGTTTTGTAATTCTTGATAATATTCTTCTACAGATTTTTTTCCCTTGTCTTAAACGCTACAATTATTGAAGCAATTCACGTTGATAATATGGTGGAACCCAACGAGTACGCATAGCAGTTTTCAAAGCAGCCCAAGTAGTTGGAATAGGATATAATCTACAATGTTCAGACCACCATACACATGCAAAACTAGTGAAAGCACAAACAGCAGCAGCAACACGTCTCTCCTCAGGATATTGTAAACATGTAAATCATTGTTCGGTTTCTAACTCCCAAGTAAGATATATATCAGGAACATATCTACCCTCAAATGGTGGAATATTCAATTTCAGTTTAGGAAGATGGTCATGATCTCATACCTGAGGGAGAGCCCTACCATTGTGATTATTTGCATGTGGACGACCTGGTGGTTGTGGTGCTGGTGGTTGCACATAGTTCTAATTTTGATCAACCTCATCCTCGTAATCTTCCGCATAATCATCCTCCGCATCAGCAGCAGGAGCCACCGAAGTATCAACAGTAGCACCAATAGTTTTGGCCAGGCTGAAGAAGGATACGGCTCGCTCGGTGGAGGGCTGTTTCGCGACGTGGAGGTAGTAGTTGTTGTTGTGGCAGAGGTGCGGCAGGTGCAGCGGGTGGAAGATGCGCAAGCAGTTCATTAAATCTGTTATCGAGCTTTGTTTCAAACGTCTTCTCAAGGCCAGTGATCTTCTCCATGGCCTTTTCAAAATTGTTCAGCACATCTTGCACCTGTTCAGTCATCATTTGCTGAAACTTATCATGAAGCTCCTTGTTCGTTAAGTTCTCCTAGTCAATCTCATTGGCTTGTGATCCTGGCATGGTTAGCAGCAACAGAAACACACAAGAATATGATCCTACAAACTACTAACAAGTGGTGGTGGTGGGTGTCACAAATCCGTCAAGCAAAACTCAAATTCTTACCAGTTCTTACCCAGCAGCAGGCGGTGATCGGCAATCGTTGTAGTCATAACTCTCAAAGCATGGATAGAGCGATTATCAGGGAGAGTCAAACACACAACGTAGATGTATGTGGAGCTGGGAAGGCTTATAATATGGTAGCAAAAAGGATCAGCAATAATCAATTCAAAGATGCAAAGTTGAATAAACGCTCAACGACGGTACTGTGTTGGTCCTAGGCTAGACCGTGCTAGAGACGCGAGCCTAGAACACTAACAAAATTACGGCGCTGCACGTAAACAAGGGAGAAGCACACTCTGGAAAAAAATCGCTCTTTTTTTACGCTCTACTTTTTTTGCGCTCCTCTTTTTTTTGCGAAAATTCACTATAATGGCGAGTGTCTCAAAACTCTTCCCAGGTCAAACTGACAGGATGGCACGAAATTTTTTTGACAATTTTTTTTCCGGAAATCAGGGCAGCGACGACGAAAAAGTGCGACAAGAAATCACTATGATGGCGAGTGTCTCAAACACTCCCTGGGACCTAAAAATAGGATAGGGAAAAAATATTTTCAGTCGCCGAAATTTTGGCCTAAAAACTGCCCGGGGGTCTCCAGACTCTTTTTTCCGAAACCTACTCAGGCAAGGAAACACGAATCGGAAATTAGATGGATCTCAAAAATAAACCTAATATGCAAGGAACTCGGATTGGTGGTGGATATATGGTGGTGGTATATGGCAGCGGTGGTGGTAGCGGTGGTAGTATATGGATATGGACCGGTGGTGGTATATGGATACGGATTTGTGGTGGTATATGGATACGGATTCGGAGCGGTGGTGGTAGGTGGCAGGGGCGATGATGATGGTGCGGTGGCGGCATGACAACTTATGACCAGAACTCGAAACTCTAAAAGACTAGACGCTAAGACCAGCAACTTGACGCGACGATGCAACCGCAAATTCAACAAAGCAAAATATTGAAAAGACTATGCAAAGGTTCAGACTGGTTCGGATAGGATGAACTAACCCTAAATTTTTTGTTGGCTTTTTCATGGACTATACGTATGAAGGACAGACTCGATCTAAACTACGAAAAACTGTAAAATCTCACCGAGCAACCTGGAAATCTGATACCACTTGATAGAGGCAAAGGTGTTCCGTTTTTCGATGAGATGGTGGCTATCGTTTTGGTGGAAGTCGACTTTGACGATCCGACTACGAACGTGCGAGGACGCCGTGCCTTAGCAATCGCTAAACCAACTCCGAGAGGTTATTGACCACGCCGGTGCACGATCAACCTGACCATGAAGGTCTATTTCCTGCAAGCAAACGAAGAACAAGTAAGAAAATAAGATTGCAATCTGGATATTGCAAATAACAGAGGAAAGCTTTATTAATGAAGGTGGGGTTCTGTGATGCCTTTGTCTGGTCGTTGAACACAAACGAAGTACGCGAAGTTGCAGCTATGGCGAACTTTTAATCTAAACAAAACCCAAAGTCTAACGGTGCCCTAAGGGCTGTATATATGGAGGAAGAGGGGGGAATTTCGTGGCCCTTGGTGGAGGGGTCCGAAATCAACCCTATGTCTTGTTTCCCCACACATACGGACTATAAAAATAGCCTATACTTATGTATTTCGAAATTAAATGGGCCTAGCCCAATAATAAGGTGATGCAGCACCTAGAATAGCCCCGGGACGAAATTTATGAGTGGCATCTTGTATATTTCGTCCAAGGCTTCATGCATCCATTATGGTGGCTTCAAAGTCCTGAAATCATCACTTGTAAATCCGTTCTTGTTCCCCTTGCGCATCATCTCCATGCTTGTTCTTGCTCCAGTGTTCATCCTTCTCCAAGCTAGGCCCTTCATTTGTAAGCAAAACAAATGTATCCAATTTAGGCAGCATCATATTCTCATGAACATTAGAATCATTACTAAGAAACAAAAGTACCTGATAATTTAATTGGCGTGCGCGAGCTCTAGTAATTGGTCCAGTATATGTAGCAGTAGGGGCTGTGGGTGTAACAATGGTATTGATGTCCTCATCAATATTCTTTCGAGTGGTGGCGATCCACGTCACTTGCTGCATCCTCGGGCGAACGGTCGACTACTGGGATGTTGGAGATCATGTTCTGGAATTCGTGAAGAGCAAACACATCGAGACACCGGAATCAGATATGCAGAAAATAACATACCAGCGAGTTGATTAGGCATAAGCACTTTTCCTCGACGGTCGGCGGGAGCTCTCTAGAGTAGGCCGACACCAGCCTGGCTCCCCGCGGGTTGTCTCGAGTGTAGGTGATGGCCTTGATCTTGGCCCCCACATCTTTCTCGGCGAGCTCCTCCGGGTGTACTCGGGTGGGGTCACTCGGCCCCTCATATAGCCACATGGGGTGAGCCCTGGCCTGCTACAGCTAAATCCGCCGAGTGAGAAAAGTCTCCAGCAGATCCATGTCATTCACGCCGGCGTTAACGACTCCAACCAGTGCAGTGGCCAAGATGACAACCTCTGTCTTCTCCTCCTTCACCACTGAAAGGGACTCGGGGGCCCTCACTCTCTCCACCGAGTACGGTGGAAGGCCTGACTGGTTGGGGCCGCTGGGGACATCCCTGCGATAAAACCATGTCCCCTGCCACCCCTTGAAGGAATCGGGGAAACTCATCTTTGGGAAGCCGCTCCCCTCCCCCGTACTTTGACGCCCAAGCCCCTGCTCAGCTGGGTGACGCGGGTCTTTGCGCCGGCTGACGAGTCCTTCTTGATGGACATCGATCGACAAGTGAAGATATGCTTGAAAAGCCCCCAATGGGGTTGGCAGCCGAGGAAGTTTTCGCAGAGGGAGATGCAAGCTGAAAGATAGATGATGGCGTTTGGGGAAAGATGGTGGAGTTGCACTCCGAAATAATCAAGAAATGCTCTAAAAAAGGGGTGGGGAGGCATGGAGAAGCCCCGTGCGACGTGGGTGACGAGTAGGACGCGCTCATCCTCCTGCGGCGCCGACTCGATCTCCCCCGCACCCGGGCGACGCCACCCGTCATGCGGGATGAGGACCTCCTCCGCAAGCTCCTCTAGCCGCCAAGCCGTGACGCGCAACGGGATCCAATCCCCCGCCGCACCTCCGACCGTCACACCGGAGCCGTAAGAGGAAGCCTTCCTCGCCTTCTTCGCCTTTTCAGCCTTGGCCGTGGAATCCCTCGCCATGGCCACGTGCTCAAGTGGAGAGGAGAAGCGGAGGAGGCGGAGGAGGAGAAAGGGGATCTAGGGTCCCAGCCTCTGCCTTCAAATCTTTTATACCATGGGGCGAATTTCGAGCCGGATCCCACGCCGCAGATCTCTGGATCGACGGTCCATGCGATGGGGCTTCATGCAGAGCAGGCACGGCACGTGGCGGATGTCGGGCGCGAAAATCGAGGAGCCACGCCCCCACTTTCCACACTAACGCACGACGTTGCCGCTTCTGTGCGCGAACGCACAAATTCAAATCCCATGATTCCCGGGGTGAATCAATCTGATTGATTACCCGCGATCCCTTTCCTAAAGGACGCATGTGAGCCCGTCTGACCACCCTCCGCGGGGACCCGTGTACTCGGCCACGTTAAACACTCGACTGAAGTCTTCTTTAGGATCGTTATCTGATGAGCTTGACGCCCCTCCGCGGGTTCACTTGGCCCTCTCAGTAGGCTCCAAGGCGCATGACTTGTAAACCTGGACTCGTAGAAGGCCCGTGCTGGCGTTCCCCTTGGATAAGGAGTGGCATCTCTCCGGAGAATCAGACCATGCGCCGGCGTCGTCATTCGAGTTGTAATGGCATGCCCAGACTCGGGACCCTAGTCTATCTCCTCTGAGAGACAAAACGAATGCCACCGTTTTTTTTGTTGACGATCAACAACACTTGGTCATCCGGGTAAACCTGTAGTCCGGAATCTGTTGTGTTTTTATTCAAGGAACAACAAGCCATGACTCGGAAACATATTCTGAATGCTCCCGCAACACTCGGATTTGACCGAAAAATCGGTTTGTTTGTCCTACGAAATCCCAACCGATTCGAGGGCTAATGATGTGGTCACCTATTACAGGTAGGGTCAAGGACCCATCATTTGGGACCCACATGCCAGCATAGGTAGGTCCCTGGACCATGCCAGCATTCGAATGCTTACATCAGGAAGTTCACTCGGACAGCTCGACGACACTCGGACGACCACACGTCACTTGGCGGATGGACCACCGCTCGGACATAGAAGGCAAGAGGGCGTCGTGGGAGCAGCAACGGTCGAAGAATTCTAAGTCGTCCTTTAACAAGAGTCAAGGCTACCGTTGCCAGTAACTGCTGTAGTATAGGCTCATCACACCTGTAACTGAAGCATTCAGTGCCATTTAATGCCTCCGCGACGTGGGAGACATGGGCTGCGGCACACTGTATATAAGCCGTACCCCCCCCCCCCCTCCATAGCCAGGCACGAGCAACCTTTGTAACCATACACATCAAATCAAAACAAGCCCCAGGGCACGAGACGTAGGGCTTTTATCTCCGCCGAGAGGGGCTTGAACTCGTTAAACACCGAGTGTTACACCTGCGCCGTAGCAAGGTTATGCCCCTTATTCGTACCCCTAGTACTCATTGTTAGGATGGTAACCCCGACATGTGATTCATGCCATGAAGCTTCATGCACATGAAGAATCCGCTAGAGCTGTTTCTTTTTTGTTGACACTCCATACGACGGTAAAAAAAAGAGCAGTTTGAATGAATTTGACGATTCTGCCAAAGTTGCTCTAAAATTATAACTCAATACGGGCATCATCATGTGGACGGTTTAAGACGAGACCATGCACCTCCACCAGGTTAGGATCCTCTGCAGTACTGTATAGTCATTGTCATGTGGGACGTGGCCTCATACGTCAACCCCCTTCCACCACATGACGCACACGATCTGAAACCGCCAAAAATAAAAAACGCCTTTTTCGCTCTCGAGCTCTTCTTCTTTACTGCTCTCCCCCTTTCCCCCATTCCCCGCCGCTACCCGCGTCCGCGCGAGCAAACGCCGGCTCAACAGGCCTCTCCAATCAGGTACGTGCCTCCTGGAAATCCCGCTCCTTTCCCCGAATCTGTGACTGCCTCTCCCAATTGGGCCCTGAATTCGCGCACCTGCGCGACGAAGCTTCCGGAAGCTTCAGGGTTATCCGGGCGTTTTCCGCGTCGGGACCGCCGGGATTCCAGAAATTGCAGTTTCGGTTGAGGCGTCGCTTCCGCCGCTTGTTCGATTTACATTCTCGGTGCCCTCTTCGGTTTCAGTGGGCGCTGCTACGCGGGCTCGTCAAAGTTTTTGTTGCTGCGAGGGGCAGGAAGGCGCTGCTTGGCGACCCATCTTACACCTGGTGGTAGTGGTGGTGGTGGCCGGTGGACACCATGAGCTTTGTGTTCCGGGGCAGCAGGGCCGACATCGAGGCCGGTGGCTTCCCAGGGTTCGCCACGGAGCGCCGTGCCATGGTGAATTTCTGTTCTGTGCATTTCGGCTGAAATGATTCGGCATTTCAACCTAGACTAGGTTTGCTGTTCTAAATATCTGATCCCATTCACTTGTGTTGTGTGCAGCGGATTCATGCCGGGGGGCGGCCGGTGAACAGCAATTCCTTAGCTTTTCTTGTAACTGGTAATGTGGTGTGTTGTGTGTACAATAAGTTATCTTTAAGCTGTTAACAATTACTTACCAGTGTTCTTAGTTAACATATATGGTCGGCTGTTTTTCCTTGGCCAGTTCTTGTTCTGTTCATGGTACTGAGCTCGCACCAGATGTCTCCGAACTTTTTGGTTAGTTCATGCACAATGTGGTTATGCATGTGTTATTATGCTTATGAAGCTTCATAGAGTAATTTCGTAACTTTTGTCGGATTGCTCGGAACTGTCTCTTTTTGTAGCTTTGGATGGTCTTAGGTGTGTTCCTATTGGCCACCAGCCTTAGGATGTACGCTACATGCCAGCAGCTCCAAGCGCAGGCACAAGCTCATGCTGCAGACGGCAACGGCTTCCTTGGACGCACTGAGTTGCGGGTGCATGTCCCGCCAACCATAGCCCTTGCTTCGAGAGGCCGGTTGCAAAGCCTTAGACTCCAACTTGCTCTGCTTGACCGCGAGTTTGATGATTTAGGTACACTGATAAGTTTTGTTCGCTCTGCTTGCTGTTTTACTGTTTCGTGCAAACATAATACCATTGTTGGATATTTTGCTTGCAGATTATGATGCTCTCAGAGCGCTAGATACCGACAACAGCCCACATGCTCCTTCTATGACTGAAGAAGAAATAAATACTCTGCCTGTTTTCAGATACAAATTTCAGGCACAGCAGAGGAGCACCCCTTCTCGAAAAAGGCAAGATTAATTATCCTTTTAAGGTGCATTATGGCCAAAGCAAACTGATTTTAAGTGCCTTCTTTCTTCAGTATGTAACCGACCAACTATAGCGCAGTTTGAGGCTTGCCTACTGAGTTCCTCTAGGAAATATGTAACCAACAATGCATAATTGCCTTCTTGTACAGCGTGCAGCTAACTCTTTTTTTCTTTGATTCAGTAGTGATGGGCCATCTGAACCATTGGTTTCTTCTCCTGAGTCCGGAAAGGAGGTAATGAATAAATGTGTTCCTTTGATATTTCTTGTGTAAATCCGTTATATATCTATTTCCATTTTGGTATGACTAGACAACTAGCAGTGTAGCCTTAGCTTGACAGTTACACTCTGGAATTTCATTAGTCAGCCGTGGTAGTACCATAACAATCACACAGCTAGTGGCTGTGCTCTTTTTATTTCAATTAAGCGCGTATCCAAGAACATGCATGGTCTGGACTGTGCCGCCATGGTATGCAGTCCTTGTTTTCAGTATTTCATGTTTGCTTTTGCTGTACAGAAAAAGCAAGATGCAGATGCAACTAGCAAAATGACAGAGAATGAGTTGACGTGCAGTGTTTGCTTAGAGCAAGTTGTTGCGGGTGATCTATTGAGAAGCCTGCCATGCTTGCATCAGGTAATTATCATACGGATCATCTTGCAGTTGTTTTCTTCATTTTGACAGTAGAGGACTTCAGTTATTATCATGATATGATAATGTGTAATACCTGATAACTGTAGCACTGTGATAGAGCAACTTAGTTGACATAATGTTGTCCAATTTCCTATAAGCATCCTAGGAATCCAAAACTGTGTTTCATGCTAGTGCATTTTGCGCAGTTTATCCATGATTACAATGAAGCACCAAACGTGAAAATTTTACCTCACTGCTTATAGGGATATCATATACAGTGCACTTCTCTGATCCATATTACTTGTCGCTCACTTAGTATTGTACTAAGTGAGCGGCAAGTAATATGGATTGAAGGGAGTACATTATTTGTTCCACACTTTCACTTGTTTTTTGTTTTGTTTTTTTAGAACCACTTTCACTTGGTTGGACACTCCCTTCCGTATGCATTTCTGCACTACTCTGAATTGCTGATGTTGTACATGCTGCTAGCCTGCTATTAATCTTGTGTCATGACATGAGATGAGCCTGCAAGATTTACTCGATCCCCCATCTTGTTTTGCAGTTTCATGTGAACTGCATTGATCCATGGTTGCGCCAACAGGGAACATGCCCGATTTGCAAGCACCAGGTCAGCAACGTGTGGCGTGGCGCCGGCAGCGGTGAAATGGATGACATGGTGTAACATTACATGAGCTTCAGTTCTTAACCTAATATTACTAGGCGGTAGTACTAACGGAAAACCCATGGAATCGGGCACGAGCTGTTTAGTCATGCCGAGAGTTTCTGTACATGATGTGTTCCCAGTTCCTTTCTCTGTGATGTTTATGCATCCAAAGGCTGTTTGCTATTTTCTTGTTGAGTTTTATTTATCCTGACGGTTAAGATCATGTACAGTGCAAGGTGCGTAGAAAGGTGCCTGTCAAAATAAACCAGACTAGAGTGTATGCGCGGATGAAATGAGGTTGTCCTCATTTCATCTCCACGTAGCGCACAACCTCATTTTATGTGGGGATGAAATGTGGTTGGCCGCTATGTGGGCCCAACAGCCTGGCCCCATTCTTGTATATATATGCCTTGCATACTCTCACTCCACTCCCCCTCCTCACCGCCCAATTCGCAGCGGGAAAGGCCAACTCCACCGCGCGACCCCAAATGGACGTCCGCTTTGGCTGGATTCTGTCCCTTTGGGTAGGGCGATGGGGTTGTGTCCGGGTCTGTCCTGAGATGCGGTGGCCGTGCTGGGCGGCCGCATCCGTTTGCCCCATCCCGTTAGCCAGGGCCTAAAATGCCTATATTTTCATATGAAAACAAGTTTGCACGTCCAAATATTAATTGTTTGAAAATTAAAATAGTTTTACAATCCAATTAAAATTGTTTCTAATAAAAATAGTTTTACAACCAAATCGAAATTGTCTTGAATGAACATAAAATGAACAAACACATCTATCGGTTGCCATTATGATCCCACACGTGCTCAACCAAGTCATTTTGAAGATCCACATGAGTGTGCCAATCACACAGCTCACGATGAACTGGACAAACTGATCAAACGTGGCCGGTTCTTGGTGCATGGGCTCAACATTGTCACCTTGAAAATCAAATCCTTGGTCGAAGATACTGTCATCACGCTCGTCCTCGACGATCATGTTGTGCAAGATCACACAAGCAGTCATCACCTCTCAAAGCTTCCTTTCATCCCATGACAGTGCAGGGTATCGAACAATGCCCCATCGGGATTGAAGCACAGCAAAAGCACGTTCCACATCCTTTCTAGTACTCTTGCATTTGGGCAAATCTCTTTCTCTTCTCACCTTGGGGCTTCGAGATTGTCTTCACAAAAGTTGACCACTGAGGATATATACCATCAGCTAGATAGTATCCTTTGTTGTACTGGTGGCCGTTGATCTCAAAGTTGACAGGCGGGGAGCGGCCTTCTACAAGCCTCACGAAGACTGGAGAACGTTGTAGCACGTTGATATCATTGTGAGAACCTGCCATGCCGAAGAAAGAATGCCATATCCAAAGATCCTGCGATGCCACCGCTTCTAATATGACAGTGCACTCGTTGACATTCCCCTTGTACTGGCCCTGCCAAGCAAATGGACAGTTCTTCCACTCCCAGTGCATACAATCTATGCTGCCAAGCATGCCTGGAAAGCCTCTAGCTGTGTTGGTCGCCAACAATCTCTTTGTATCAGTGGCAGTTGGCTGCCTCAAGTACTCTGGGCCAAACACCTCGATCACAGCCTGGCAGAACTTGTACATTGATGTCAGACATGTTGTCTCACTCATACGAACGTACTCATCCACCAGATCGCCTGGAATTCCATACGCAAGCATGCGGATGGCCGCAGTGCATTTCTGGTAAGAGGAGAATCCAAGCTTGCCAAGGGCATCCGTCTTGCACTCGAAGTATGGGTCATGAGCAACCACTCCCTCTCGGATACGATTGAACACATGCCTTGCCATTCGAAAACGGCGACGGAATTTATCTGGCTTGAAGAGCGGTTTGTTGGAAAAGTAATCGACATAGAGCAGGGCGTGGCTTCTCTCCCTGTTGCGGTTCAGGTTGGGAGCACGGCCAGGGACTGACCCCCTGTACCGAGGAAGCTGCCGTTGAATGTGGTCGTGAACAACCAGTGCAGCCACCACAAGATCTTCATCATCCGACGACGAATCGTCCGATGAACAAAGTGGTGGGAGAAAAACTCATCTCCACTGTCCATACCTTTGTGGGCAAAATGTCGAACACCTTGCGCTCGTGGTGGCGAAGAGGCCGCGATGATCACCTCGATGCAGCAGGGGTGGTTGCCGGCCCGCTACTGGCCGCTCTGGAGCGGAAGCTGCCGCGGCCGCCATGGTACGTCGCCGGCGGTGGTGTCCCCTCTGCCACCGGCAAAGACGTCGACGGCCAAACCTCCTCCGATTGACGGCCAAAACTACGACGAAAGCGCGGGCATGGTGGCGGCCATGTCGAGACGTGGTTTGGTATGGACGGCCGGGGGCTGCGCGGTGAGGAGGCGGCCGGAGAATAGCGGTGGCGCCGGCGGCGGGGCGGGGCGGGAGAGAGAGGGTCGAAGCATTGAGAGCGGAGGGACTGCTAGTGTCCCCGACAGGCGGGCCACAGGGGAGGGGGCAAGGGCGTGCGTCGCGGCCGTCCGCGCGCGTCCATTTCACCCCAAACCGAGCGCAACTTTGGGCCGGGGATGGGTCGAAAACGGACGAAATCTGGACATCTGTTCGTTTGAGGCCGCACGTTGGGCCGCGCTATTCGTCCGTTTTACCCCAAACGGACGCACCCGAACAAGATGGGGTCGCACGGTGGAGTTGGCCTAACCACAGAAAACCCACCCCTTGCGATGGGTCGCACCAAGGAGGAGGATGCTTGGCTGAGCCGTGTGCAAGGTCACGGGCAGTCCGCGCAACGCCGGATCCGGCGGTACATCCAACTCTTGACACCACCGAGACAACTCGTCACTGCACACGCAGCCGTGATCGTCCCTGCCTTGTGATTGTCCTCCTTGTGGACATCCTCCTCCCGTCATTGTCCTACTTGTGGACATCCCCCTCCTGTGTTGTGCTGATGTCCCAGGAGAGTTAGGGCTCCAACGACAATGTCGATGGGGAGGATGTCAAGCCAGAGCTCCCGAAGGTGTTGTGATGGTCAGTGTATGACCCGGGGCCATCGCAACTCCTCTCGCGTCCGAGGCCATCACAACTCCTCTCGCGTCCGGGGCCATCACAACTCCTCTTGCGTCGTCCCCGCCTTCGCCACCCTATGTGCGCCCTTAGCTTCTCCAGTTCATTGCGTGATGTCAGCACTCATCCTTGGCGAAGGGAGCTTGTCCTTGTGTGGGATGACATCCTTGTCGAAGTGGACGGGCTCCTCCTCACGCCAGGCGGCGCCGTTGTCGAAGGTCCTCCGAAACGAGAAGCTCCTAGTCCAATGTATGCTCAGTCAGTCGCAGACAATTAGGCAAGTGACACCCGACGCCGCGCTTAAGAAGGGCTTCATCTTCCCCAAGTGATATGCCCGTCGACAAGTTGAAGACGTGTGCGCAAGGCCAAGGCCCTTCTCTATGAGAAACAAGCCACAGCCTGTTGACGATGTCGCCGAAACGACGCCGACGTCCGCGGCCCAAAGTTCGTTGAGCTGCACCTCAACTTCGGGAGGGTGGTCGGTAGTGGTTAGGTCATACTTAGTTTGGTTATGTTTAATTATGTCATGAACACTGTGTGTCCTATGTTTATGTGATGAACTATGTGTTCTCTTCTCTAAAAAAAACTATGTGTTATCTATGTGTATGTGATGAACTATGTAAGTCCTATGTGTTTTTGTGATGATGGTATGTTTAAATTTGGTGGCCCATTTGAAAATGGGGAGGACATATGGGGGGTGTTGCTCGTTTTGGCAGATAATTTGGTGATGTCCGCGAACAGATGGAGGAGAGGTTTTGGTGCTTCCCCTTTGAGTGCCTAGGGCTAAGATGTGATGATTTACATCTGGCGGCGGTTTCAGGTACTCACGGTTGTGGCACATTATAGTCAGCATTACAAAGCTCAAGTGCGTTTGGGGGACTAGAGCCCAGCCGAACCACAGTTCTACTGTCTAGCCTAGCAAAATTCTCTAAGTAATTACGAACTCCGTTTTGACAGCGAGATATGTGGGCAATACAAGATTGACGGAGATATGAAAGATGTTTGATCTCTTGAACCAAAGAGGAGTAGATTGATCTATCAATTTCGTTGCTATTCAAAATTCTAGCCACCTCACTCGAATCCACTTCAATATGCACTGGAAATTCACTCCTAAAGTGTGTAAGCGACAGTCCTTCCGTGCATGCACATAACTCAGCTTCCAGTACCGTGAGGCTATTTTGGGGGCAAACCTTCGATCCCTGCTGGCGTTCATGCCTGGGCAGCGGATGGATCTGATGGCTCTCCTAGGGTCATTGCACACCGGCGATTAGCAGCCCCTGGGAGGTGATCTTCGTCTGGGATTGCACAAGGTCTGGAATCTCTCCCTTTGTTCCCCACCCTCCCCTGTTCTATCTCTCGTTGGTCGGTGCGGCGGCCAGATTCTTGTTGGCCGTGGTTTGGGGTGATTACATGGCAATCTTAGCATTGCTTCCCACCCTTGGCCATTGCTGACTGGGATCTGCCAGCATGCTCATGGCAGGAACAATGGGGGAGAAGGGGAAGAGCAGTGAGGTGGCCGCCCTTTTGACCAAGTGTAGCGGCGGTGTCCCATCAGGGGTCCTGCTTTCCAGCTCGGGGAAGGCGGCGTCGGTCTCTGAACAGGTGCGGGAGACGGGTGGTTCCGGCTCCGGTGCACCTATAGAAGACAAGTTGGAGTGCTTGCGGCCGACAGCAGTCGAGACGCAACCTGTGTTGTTGGACGATGAGGACGATGCCGATCTAGTTGACTCTGATTGTGTGTTGGTGGGGAAGGTGCTTTCTCCTGGTGTTCTTCACATTCAGACTATCATGTCGGTGATGAGGCCGGCTTGGGGCAATCCGAAAGGGCTGCTATTCCACCCTGCGGGGGACAATCTATTCGTTGCAGAATTTGGTACGAGAGAGGACCATGTGCATGTGATGGAAAACTCACCATGAGTGGTCGACAAGCATGCCATCCCGCTCAAGAATTACAATGCGGACATCCAGCAGATGCGGGTTAATTTTGACCGGCTGGCCATATGGGCCAAGATTATGGCACTTCCACCAAGATTGATGATCTCGGATCTGGGCATGGAGTTTGCCAAGACATTCGGAACAATTCTCCGGTTGGAGGCCGACTCAGGAGGGCGCTGCTGGGTAGCCTTTATGCATGTCAGAGCTGAAATTGCGGTATAGGAACCTTTAGTGCGCTATGTGACGGTAACCTCAGCTAAGCTCAAGACCACTAAAACGTATGCCGTGATGTATGAGCGCCTCCCTCTCTATTGCTTTTCATGTGGGCTACTCGAACACTCCTCAATCTTGTGCCCTGCCCCCGGAACACGATGTTAATGGCGACTTGCCCTATACGACGAAGAGAGTATGTGCTATCATTGACCAAATACAAAAGTCAAATGGTGCAAAGTTAGGCAATGCCTCATCATCAGCTGGCTATGTTTCCCAACCCCTAGTCACAAGGTTCCTTCTAGGGGTTCCCGGTCATCTGCAGCTGGAAGTAGGGCGACAAAATTTGGCACGATTGCTGCTGGAGATGAGGATGAGGAGGTTTCCTCCCCCATCAAAGGTGGTCAAATGGCCAGCCAAGGCAGGGGACGCTCCAACCGTAGCTGTGGAAGGGTCCGTTTGGCTGGCACTAGGAAAGAGTTGTTTCTTGTTCAATAATCCAAGAAAGAGATGAATAGGCAAAAAAGAAAAAAAAGGCAAAGGCCATGATACTACTTCTATGGTAGATGAGCAAATTCCTAATGCGGTGAATGCCCTTGCTCTGGTGGTCTCGGCCAATGCAAGCGATGGGATTCTTGATACTAGGAAGAATGAAGGACATGACCCCAACAAGAAACTGAGAACAACACCCTCTTGATCGACAGACCCGGCGGCAGCTGCGGAGCAGCCCCGCGAGACGCAATGAGCATCCTATGCTAGAACTATCGCGGCTTGGGGTCAGATGCAACAGTGGGTGAGCTTCGCTGGTTAGTGAGGACTTACCGATCCTCGATCCTCTTCTTGTCGGAGACCAAGATGGTGGATCATAAAGCAAAGAACTTTATGTGGTCTTTGGGCTACCCTAGTTCTTTTGCTGTTAGCTCTGAGGGCCTTAGAGAAGGCTTGGCCCTTTTCTGGTATTTGCCAAATTCAATTTTGCTAAAGGGTTTTAACTCGCACTGCATTGATGTGATGGTCTCATCGGATGATCCTACTCCCTGGAGGGTACCTTTGTTTATGGGGAACCAAAGTGTGAGCTCCATAATGAATTTTGGAGCTTGATGTGAAGGTTGTCCCGGTCGTGGAAGGGCCTGTGGATTTGTTGTGGCGATTTCAACGAGACTCTCTACCATGATGAGCACTTTGGGGCTCGTGACCGATCTGATGCTTAGATGGAGCTTTTCCGAAACTTTCTTGATGACCGCGGGCTGGTGGACCTTGGTTTTTCTGGTCCAAAGTTCACCTGGACTAATCGGCAGGACACACAATGCAATGTGCGGGCCATACTTGATCGTGATGTGGCTAATGGTGATTTTAATGCCTTGTTCGAGTTCTATCAGGTGGAAAACATAATTACTACCACCTCTAACCATTATGTAGTGGCCATCTCCCTCAACTCCCAACAAGTGATGGGTGATCGCTCGCCTGTGCAACACAAATTCCTCTATGAGGCTATGTGGCGCCGAGGTGAGGGCTACAATGAGGTAGTGGAGAATGCTTGGAGATCCCATGCCACTGGAGCTCACTCACTGCATGATACATGGTTAGATTTGAACCATGTGTCGGGTGCTCCGAAGGAATGGAGCAAGGTGGCCTTTGGTTCTATCTGACGTCAGATCCACAAGATCGAAAGGAGATTCAGTTGCTGCGCATGTCACTTGTAAATGTGGCTGGGCTGAAGGAGGAATGTGAGTTGGATGTCAGCTATGTGAATTTTTTGAGCGTGAGGAAATCATCGCACGACAACGGGCTCGGATAGACTGGCTCCATTCGGGAGATCGCAATACTGAGTTCTTCCACGCACGGGCCTCTGCGCGATGACACACCAACCGTATCAAGGCTCTTGTGCAGGAGGACGACGCCAAGTGTGTTTCTCGGGATGGGTTGAAAGAGATGGTACATGATTTTTATGAGTATCTCGTCTCTGCTAAGGACTGCACCTCTATGGAAAGGGTGCTGGATGCTATCCAGAGGAAGGTGGATGATAACATGAATGTTGTGCTATGCAAACCATATAGTAATGAGGAAATCAAGGTGGCTCTCTTCCAGATGGGACCAACGAAGGCTACCATGCCAGATGGTTGCCGACCATGTTCTATCAAATTCAGTGGGATATGATCCAATATGATATTTGCGATGCAATTCTCTCTTTCTTGAGTGGCGAGGCTTTACTTGAAGGACTTTGTGGCTCAATTATTGCCTTAATCCCAAAGGTTCAAAATTCCCAACACCTCTCTAAATTCCGCCCTATTAGCTTGTGCAATGTCTTATACAAACTTGCATCCAAAGTTCTTGCTAATAGATTGAAGGCTTTCTGACTGACATTGTCTCGGAGTTTCAGAGTCATGTCGGGCCGCTTGATCACATACAGTGTGCTTGTTGCTTATGAATCTTTGCACACTGTTTGGAAACAACAATCCAAGAGACATTTCTTTGATCTCAAAGTGGATATGATGAAGGCGTATGACCGCATCGAGTGGTCATACCTCCATGGGTGTCTTGCGAAGTTGGGTTCTGCTCCTGTTTTGATACAAACTGTGATGCGCTGCATTACCTCGACAAGATATGCGATGAAAGTGAATGGTGAGCTCACTTTTGTTGTGGTGCCATCTAGGGGGCTCCGCCAAGGAGACCCCACAGCCAATAAATGTTATTGCTGTGCACGGAAGGTTTGTCTAGATTACTGCAAAGGAGGGAGAGCCTTGGCGAGCTACAAGGGATTCAGAATGGTATGCAAGGCCCCCTATATCTCACTTGCTTTTTGCGGATGACAACATATTCTTTGCACACAGTGATAACCGAAGTGTGGAGGCTCTGAATTCTGCTCTCCATCAATATTGCAAGCCCTCTGGGCAAAGGATCAACTTGATAAAGTCTTTGATTTTCTTTGGGAAGCACTACCCTGACAGTGTCAAGGGAACTGTAAAGGGGTGCCTTGGGGTAGATAATGAAATTCTCCATGAATCTTATCTTGGTATGCCCACTGAAATTGGTTAAGCATCCACCAATTCCTTCAGTTTCTTACTGGGTTGGGTTTGGAAGAGGATCAATGGCTGCAATGATAGGCCGATGTCGCGGGCTTGAAAGGAATTTTTTCTAAAATTTGTGGCACATGCCATCCCTAACTATGTGATGAGTTGCTTCCAATTGTGTGTCTCCATTTGTGAGAAAATGAAGACCAGCATCACCAACCACTGGTGAGGTGTCAAAGACGACCGTCAAAAAATGCATTTGCATTCTTGGGAGTGGCTTTCTACCCCAAAGTTCCTTGGCAGAATGGGCTTCTGTGACTTGGTGCTTTTCAACCAGGCGATGCTAGTGCGTCAGTATTGGCATCTCCTAACCGAACCCGACTCTTTGTGTTCAAGGGTCTTAAAGGAACGCTACTTCCTTGGTGGGGTATTTTGGACTGCCACCAAACCAAGATCATCTTCCTTCACGTGGCACAATTTGCTTTTGGGCATGAACTGATTTAGAAGCGAGCTCGTTGGGGTGTAGGTAATGGCACCCAGATCAAAGTTATGGAAGACAACCGGATTCCAGCTTTCCCTCCTCGAACTTTCAACTCGATTCTCCCTATTCTGGCTGCAACTTCTGTTCAGTTCTTGTTGGCTGAGTCATTGATGACTTGGGATGAATACCTAATGCAAAGCTTCTTTGCTAATCCTATTGCGGAACAAATTTTGCAAGTCCCATAAGTCATTTTGGGGAGATGACTTCCTTTCTGGCCTCATGACAAGCTTGGCATTTACACGGTCAAGTCTGGTTATAATCTTACTAGAAGTGCGAGCTTCTTCTCCTCTACAAGTGGAAAGGTCAAGGGTTTGGCTTCCAATCTTCAGGGGCAAGAAAAGGAGTGGAAGGCCCTTTGGTTATTCAATTGTCCAAATAAAATGAAGATTGTTTTGTGGTGTTTCGTGCATGATTGTTTGCCTACGGGTTTCCAGCTAGTGAGGCGTCACATTCCTGCTGATGATGGTTGTTTCTTCTATAACCGGACCAAGTGTGTGGAGCATATCTTCCTGTTGTGTCCCTTCGCCCGTTCAGTCTGGAAAGGGGTTAAAGAGGAGTTCAGTGTCAGGTTGTGTAGAAAATACATGGTAAATGGCCGCCAATGGATGTTTGACTTCCTGGCCCATTCTTCAAAGTTTCAAGCTAGTCTTGGCTATCACTATATGGTGTATTTGGGAAGCTAGAAACGAGCTACGTAATAATGGTACTGATGTGCATCCTAGTAGAATTGCTTCAAAAATTCGTGCCTATGTCCATATGGTGGTGCAACATTGTTCTAAGCCTGAACGTGGTCCCAGGCGTGAGTCTTCTTCTTCAACTTTTATTTGGACTCTACCACCTACTGGTTTTGTGGCTGTGAATGTTGATGCGGCGCTGTTTCCATCTATCCGGCGGATGGGCATGGGCTTTGTGGCTATGAATCATCTTGGGGAGTGCATGTTTGCTGGCAATGGGCAGCTTGAGGACTTCTCTGAATCTGAGTTGGCTTAGGCGCTCGCAATCCGGCATGCACTTGAGGTTTTTTGATCTGAAGGCTGTAGGTCAATTGTTTTGGCATCTGACTGCCTCTCCATGGTGAACATAATCAAGTCTACGACTCAAGATCGATCAATAGTGGGCGTTGTTGTCTCGGACATCAAGTCTCTTGCGTCTGGGTTTACTCAATGTTCTTTCTTACATGTTAGGCGTAGTCTGAATGTAGTGCACACAAACTAGCTTGTAGTTGTGAGCATTCTGTTAATCATTTTTATATTGGTGTAGTCCCGGATTTTATCAGGGATGATATATGTTGTGATGTTCAGTAATCAATGAAGTACTTTTATTCTAAAAAAACTCAGCTTCCAAAGCATCCCGACATGAGAAAAAAATAATGGCGCCGTTACTATCACGGAGCACCATACGAGCACCAGCTCGTCCATCTGAAGAAAATGAACCATCAGTGTTGACTTTAACCCAACCTCGTGGAGGCTTAGACCAAGTAGCCAGCGGGGTTGTACCTAAATAATTATGTTGTTTTGAAATAGGGATTAGAAGAGAAACTACTCATTTCCCTTCACCGGATCATCAATTGGGTCCTACAGAGTACCAATCAGCGATTCTAGTTAGCTGCAAAGGAATATTTTAGAAACATCCATAGGCGGCACATGTATAAATGCTACTCCCTTCGTGACTCAGAGGAATGCTTAGGGCATCTCCGACACTGATCTGCAAATTCCTCCAGTATATATCCATTTTTATGTTCGGACATGGTCCGCGGACATGATACCGGAGGGAGCCATTCAATGCTAATCACAAAGTATTCGGTTGTGAAGAGAAAAAGTAGGTGGGGACCATGCATGTGGTTTGTGTTTTAGTGTCCGTTTTGGAGGAGAGAGAGAAGAGGGGGGCCATGCATGTGCGGATGGGAGGAGAGAGAGAAGAGAGGGACCATGCATGTGATTGGTAAGTGCATGTCCGTCTGGCAAAGCCCCACACGTTTATCTATTAGATACTGAAATCCGTACATCTAGACTGCTAAGACTAGGCATAGTGGAGAGTAAATTAGACTAATAACATGCATATGTTACTACCTATATAATGGGGGTAAATTAGACTAGTAACATGCATATGTTATTAGTCTATGTTACTACCTCTATAATGGGGAGTAATACATGTGCGGTGTCATACAACACTTCATTTATTAGGTTATAGACTCGTGTGATGTTACCGATAATATGATTAACTAGCTATATTACTCAATTCATCTCTCTCCTCACTAAATCATTGCCACATAAGCAAATTTGTTGAGTTTGACCCTTTGTTACTATTGAAGTTACTCCCACTATGAATAGTCTAAGCAGACATATATAGGTCCCAGTTGGATGGAAAAAGTGGTCCGGACACTGTGGTCCGGACATATAGTGGAGGTTTGAGGGCCCGCCTTGAAGATTCCCTTAAGAGCATCTACAACTGGACCTTCAAAGTCTTCCTAAACATCCGTACTGACAACCTGGTCAGTGTTCAAACACGAGAGAAAGAAAAAGCCAACCCAACCAACCCCC